>NW_017307325.1:127312-149875 GCF_000935625.1 Nanorana parkeri
TATATACATACATATAGTAAAAGGTTCTAGATTCCCTTTTATAGCACGATCACTGTTCAGTTAATGGAAAAGAATAGACTGCGGTATAACCTATAATTATTAAAAGTTATTTTGATGAAAACACTCAAAGCTGTGGCTGGTTGTACGGGTCTTGCCAGTCATTTAAAACAATCCATTTTCTAGTAAATAATACATTAAAAAAACAAAACGATTCAACTACAGAAGTTAAATTCAATCCATTAAACTTCTACGCAGTGGAGGCTGTTCTATCAAACTGCAGCAAAACATCCAATTATTTCACTAATTATTCTCAATTTGCGCACCGCAATTATCCAGGTGGACGGGAAGAGTATTGTGCATGGAAGGAACACAGGAAATCACTTAGCACAAGTTGCCATCTGCTGGTGGATCAGGAGAACTGCGTCAATGCACAAAAAAGCCAAACAAATACTTTTACACATTTACTCTTCAAATGATGTACTAGCTTATGAAAGATTTATATTTATATACTTATCCTGCATCTTGGAGCTGACATCATAAGGTCAGGCATTGGACAGAGTGAGTAGTCATGTACAAGTTGGGGATTCTCTCTTCTACCGTGTGACGCCGCTGGGCCAAACACCAAGAATCAGCCCTCTCACGTGGGGGGAAATCATGTTTAAGCAATTTGCAATTATTTCCCTTTTCTGTTTTTGGATGTATCATGGCCTAAGGCCTCATTCACACACAACGCAAGCAAAATTGTATATTGCGTATATACGAGCGTATATGCGCGTATATACGAGCCTATATGCGTGCACTATATGCAATCCCAGAATGCATCACTCGTAATGGAATTTTAATATGCTGTACGCATGTGCGCGTAAATACGCAGAGATACGCTGCCGGGACGCATCTCTGTTCCATTCTGTTTTTGCGCATATATACGCTGCGCAAATATACGGCTCAATACGCGGCTGTGTGTATGGAGCCATTTATTTGCGTATGGTACAATACGTACGCGCGTATATGCGTGGCAGTGTGAATGAGGCTTTAGTGTATATTCTAAGCCCTTCTACCTATTCTGACTCTGATTGTTGTGATAGCGACTTATCCCTTGCTGAGACCTCTATGCCTGGCCTGTATAAGCAGATACAATCACTGAGGACAATCCTTATCAGATAGCTGAACTCACCGATAACTTTTCCATCCACAAAGTTTCTTTATTCTGTACATCAGGTTTACAGTAGACAACAGGATACAGCAGATGGATGAATTGTAGTATTTAAGCAGTCAAAAGATGATACTGTCTGTAGCATGCAATGCAGATTACATGTGCCCCTGTTACATGTGGCCTGTTAGATGCATCCATGACACAGGAAGTGCTATACTCAAGAAGAAGGGCGGAGCATACACACAAGAGGAAATGCATCATAATGTGAGGAAGGGAACACAGGAAAACATGTTTGATACCAAAAAAAGGCCACTAGATGGCAGCATATGAACTAACCATAGAACAGCTATAGGAAATGGTGTAAAGAATAAACTACCGTATTTTTCCGTCTATAAGAAAAATAGGACGCCCCCCACTTTTCTTACCCAAAATTCAGAAATCAATATTTTCCATGCTTTTTTGCATAACTGATTACATCCAGTTTAAATTTTGCAGAGTAAGACAGCCGCTTACTGGTACGGGTATTTATCGGTATTTTTTTTGTTTTCTGACATTTTTATGGGCTCCTTGTTGCATCTGGGCACTGGCTACACGCTCTCCGCAGCATCAGCTGACGTCAGGTACATAAGGCTCATGATTGGAGGAAACCTGTTAGCTTGTCTTTGCAATCGGAAGTTTCACTCGTGAGGCTAGTTTGCAGAGGTATCGGCAGTTTCACAACCGCGGTTCTCCTCTCGGCCCCCCGTGTATAAGACGCCCCTCCATTTTTAGGTAAATATTTTTAAGAAAAAGTATAGTCTTATACACGGAAAAATACAGTATATAAATTCTAACATTAATGTAAATATTAACTGAGTGCCACTTAGTGCTTTCAGGTGCTAGCCAGGTTGGGGGAGGTCCCCAGCACACACCATCCGCCCAGTCAGCCCTGCTATTGGCTCCTGGTTAGGGAAGCTTCCTGGTCGCCTCGGCAACCAGGGTGTGGTCCTTGGGTTCCCTGTGTATTTAAACCAGTCAGTCAGAGCCTTGGCTGATTGCTGATTTATCCTACCTCTATGGTGTGATCGCCCAGCTCCCTGTGTTTAAACCTGTTGCTTCCTGAACCCTTGCCTGAACCCCTGTTATCGACCCTTCGGTTTGCCTTCTCGCTTCTGAACTTCGCTGCCTGCATCGACCCGGACTTGGACCTGACTACGCTTTTGGATTTTCCCTCTGTACCTCGTTTTTTGGACTCTTTGTCCCTGCCAAGGGGTTCCACTCACGGCCCAGCCGTACAACCCTGACACTGAGGCTATACATATCATATTCTATGCCCCATTGGGGCGGCACACTACCCTTTACACCATCACACCAAGCAAGTGCCAAAATTGGGGGTCTAGCAGACAGTTACAAAAAAAAGTTGTCATCGCAATAATAAGAACGATTTGGGTATTTGATATGATTACATCGTTATTCATTTTCCTGTACATTGTAACCTTAGTACAGACTTCTTGACTTGTTTATATTTGCAGAGCTACAAACCTCAGCTGTATCATCAGGTTTTAGCTCAGGAGAAACTGGGATGTCTTGCATTCGGCATGCAGGGTTTAATTTCAGAGTGGTCTGCCTAGGGTTGCCTCCTTTTTGTTCAGCGAAACTCGGACATTGTAGTGACGGACGTACGGACATTTTTCTGGGAGAATGAGTTGTGTCTTATTCATATGTAAATAGCGCCACACATTCATATGTAAATATCACAGTCACTATTTTCAGTGGGGGGGACAGCAGCCCCCATCATTCAAAACCCGGACTGCCCGGGTGAATTCCGGACAGGTGGCAACCCTAGGTATTAACAGGAAGTAAGGGAGATCTTCTACTGGGGACAAGTCTGATGACTCCTCCTGTCTGTCTGACGTCAGCTCTTTGTTTTAGAGACTGAAGAGGGGTGTGGGGTCAGCGTCTCACAGGTCAGCTTCTCCTACTTGTTATTATCACATACAGATTGTCTATGTTTCATTTGCTTCAATAGCATCCCTAATGGGATCTATTTACACCTCCAGGTGCCATAGCAGTGGGCTGTAGTTACAACACTGCTCTTTGGGTTTGTTCAGAAGGGTGCTGGCTGGACAGTTGCTACTGAACTAAAAACAAAACTAGGAGTTATAAAGCCCCATCATTGGTGGCAGTGGAAAGAATAAAAAAACAATAGAATGAATAAACAAACCTCTGTCTTGCTAACAGCAAGCCAGGTCAAAGCAAGAGTTTAAAAATAAAAAATGCCCCATGTTCCCTTAAACATACCCAACCATTGCCTATGTGCCTAAATATGTATTGTTATTTACAAATTAAGAAATGTATTTGTGCCTATTACTGTTCCATGGATAGCAGTATTAATATATATATTCATATTCCAAATTCATGAAATCATTGGATTTCTTATTGAGAGGCTCAATATTATGAATGTTTAGAAACAGAAATTCAGCTGTCGCACCTCTGAAAATATTGGAATGTTGGTAACTATGTACCCTTTAGACTATTCTATGTCCAAGCTGTGGACACGCAATGATGACTGCGGAACCAAACAATAAATTCCAGTCTGTATGCAGGGCAATAACGATAAAGAATAAATGAGGATTATATGTGAATACAACAAAGAGTATCTGATACATTCTGACCCAAAAAGTCATCAACACTGCCACCTAGTGGTCAGCCATTGGACAGGAGAATATTTCCTGCAGGTCTCTCTCTCCTGTTCACACTCTCTCTGGTTCCTTCTCTCGCTTTCTTTATATCTGTTAATCTTTTCTCTCTCTGCTTTCTATCTTTCTTTCTGTCCCTCTCTATTTTTTTTCCTCTCTTCTTTCTTTTTCTTTCTTTAATTCTTTCTTCATATCAGTTTATTTATTTCTCTCTTTCTTTTTCATTATCTATTTCTTCTCTGTCTCCTTATCATCTACCTCTTTCTTTCCTTATAATTGTTTATCTTTTCTGTGTTTTTTTTAATTTCTTTCCCTTCTTTCTTTTATAATTGTTTATATTTTTCTTTCTTTATAATTGTTTACATTTTCTCTGTTTTCTTTCTTTCTTTCTTTTTCTTTCTTTCTTTCTTTCTCTTTCTTTCTTTCTTTCTTATTGTTTATATTTTCTCTGTCCTTTTCTTTCTATCTTTTTGTTTATATTTTCTCTTTCTTTCTTTCTCTTTCTTTTTCTTTCTTTCTCTTTCTTTCTTTTTGTTTATATTTTCTGTCTCTTTCTTTCTTTCTTTCTTTCTTTCTCTTTCTTTTTACATTTTCTCTTTTCTTTCTTTTCTTATAATTGTTTATCTTTTCTGTGTTTTTTTTTAATTTCTTTCCTTTCTTTCTTTTATAATTGTTTATATTTTTCTTTCTTTATAATTGTTTACATTTTCTCTGTTTTCTTTCTTTCTTTCTTTCTTTCTCTTTCTTTCTTTCTTTTTGTTTATATTTTCTCTTTCTTTCTTTCTCTTTCTTTTTCTTTCTTTCTTTCTTTCTTTTTTTCTCTTTCTTTCTTTCTTTCTTATTGTTTATATTTTCTGTCTCTTTCTTTCTTTCTCTTTTTACATTTTCTCTTTTCTTTCTTTTCTTATAATTGTTTATAATTTCTTTCTTTTTCTTTCTTTATCTTTCTCTCTTTCTCCTTTACTTTCTTCTCCTCTGTCTCCATTCCATCTATCTCTCTTAATGTATTTTTCTTTCTTTCTTTCTTTCTTTCTTTCTTTCTTTCTTTCTTCTTTCTTTCTTTCTTTCTTTCTTTCTTTCTTTTCTCTGTTTTCTTTCCTTCTTATAATTGTTTATATTTTCTCTTTCTTTATCTTTCTCTCTTTCTCCTTTACTTTCTTCTCCTCTGTCTCCATTCTATCTCTCTTTCTTTCCTTATATTTTTTTGTATCTTTATTTCTTTTTCATATGTTTATCTTTTCTCTCTCTGTTTTCTATCTTTCTCTCTCAATACATGGTGATGCACAAACCACAATGCTGGTGCACTATTAGGTCCATTGTAGTTCAATGGCAGCTCATTTGAAGGGGAAAAAAGGCTAGCATACTGCATGCACTTTAACGCCTGACATAACACACATTGGCACAGTATTGCGAGTGAATCTGGCTTGAATGTTTTCAAAAAACAAAGTTTGATGCAATGTCCGCAAGCTCCCTCACCAGCACTGACTTCTGGGTTCAGAGTCTACGCCCATCTTAACTGGCCAGGCTGGGATGAAATAACTCCAGAGCATGCACATGGAGTTGACACACAAGGTGTGCCATGAATGTACACTGAGCTGCACGCACATTTGCCGCATCAACGTTCGTTACGTTTTTGCATGTTAATTGCGCGTCCACACAAGGCAGCCTATTAAATTAATGCGCTGTCCTATAGGTGATTTTCCTTTCCTGACGCCAATGCATGGCAGCATACGAATGAGAGAAGCCTATTCTGTGGCCACATTATGTCTCTTCTGCAATAAAAATTAGTCAGTGCCGATGCCGAGTATTTGGGCTAGTACTCGTTCTCGCCCAAATGCTCTGATGCCTAGCCCGATACTTACGGCATCCGGAAGCCGGGCCTGCATGCTGCCCGCCTTCCTGATTGGCTGGGAAGCCGCCTCCATGCTCCCTTGTGACGAAAGAGTATGGAGCCAAATTCCCGGGCAATCAGGAAGCCGGGCAGCGTGTAATGACGCGCCCGGCTTTCTGATTGGCCGGGAAGCCGGCTTCATGCTCCCTCGTCACCTAATGAGAGAGCACTGAGCCGGCTTCCAGGCCAATCAGGAAGCCGGGCGCCGGATCATTACATGCTGCCCGGCTTCCTGATTGGCCAGAAAGCCGGCTCCATGCTTTCTCATCACTTAGTGAAGAGAAGCATGGAGACGGCTTCCCTGCTAATCAGGTGGCGAGTCTTTACATGCCGCCTGGCTTCCTGAATGGGACTTCCGGCATTCGGTAATCGAAAAAATATCGGTACTCGTACTCGATACCGAAGTACTGATGCCGGTGCATCCCTAATAAAAATCCCCCCTGATTGCAAATTTTTCAATTCACGGCCAAGTTTAGTTATAGATTTACTTATTTTTTTTCTCTTCAATCACTCTGCCGCTCTAGCGTCATCGCGTCAATGCTCAGATACAGACGTTATAAACAACAACAAACAATATAAAGAAAGAAAGAAAGAAAGATAAACAGAGAAAATATTATCTAAAACCCTTGAAGAATAACCTTTCAAAATCCCAACGAGTAACCTTTATAGAAGCCCCGGCTTCTCCATAACAGTTCAGTGAGCAGACTCTCTGCTTTCCGGCACAAACACGACCAACTCCGCTCTTCTAAGTACGGATGACAGACGCACATAAACATGTCTCCGCCGCCAATCACCGTGAAGGACGGGAAGAGCGCCCTCGTTTACCGTTAGGTGTCAGGACTCAGAGTGCTAGCTGCTCTTTTAGGATGTAGCAAAGGAAACAAGAAATGGAATAATTCCAGGAATTGTTACAATTGTCTGCACATCCCAAATAGCAGTAATAGGACCCATGTTGGCGGGTGCGCTCCTCTCAACACTGCGTTGGCTGTTCAAACGCAAACATATGTCATTCCAATGGCAAACCTAGTGACTGACAAGGAAAGGTTGCGCCTGACCTGCTTTGATTCACCTCAATAGGACATCCAGTGTCCAGGGAAACGCAGAGTAACACAAAGCAGGTTACATGCAGCCAGGTGTGTCACCAAGCTTGGTGTCACCTGGTGCGGCCGTCGGGTGTCACCTGGTCAGCACATCATTACGTATGCACATGACATCATTACATCATTACATGCATGCACGGGCACTTCACTGCCAGTGGGCATCGTGGAACCAGTTGAAGGGCTGACAAGAAGCATGCTAATAGGAGGAGAGAGCATAGCAACAAAGAGATGAGACCATCCCTCTGCTGCTTCTCCTTCCACTGTTCAGTCACAGGCTGGGGGCAGGTCCAAGATAAACTGAATTCATGCTGATAGGAGGAGAGAGTAGCAGGACAGAAAGATGAGATCATCACTGTGCTGCTTCTCCGTTCACTGTCCAATCACAGGCTAG
This sequence comes from Nanorana parkeri, assembly GCF_000935625.1. Classification (NCBI taxonomy): domain Eukaryota; kingdom Metazoa; phylum Chordata; class Amphibia; order Anura; family Dicroglossidae; genus Nanorana; species Nanorana parkeri. Next base: position 134,526 of record NW_017307325.1, read on the forward strand.
GTGCTCAGAAGAAGTAGCTTAAATGATGCTGGCCATCAGTCCGGGTCCATCTAGTGGCAAAAAAAATGTACTGCGGGTAAAATATTACAACTTAAAGTGACATTAAACCCTCAGATTTTTTTAACATAAACCAATACTATAATGTGTGCCTTACTGTAATCCATGGTAGTTTCCCTCCTTTTTGCTGCTCTTCCTTTTAAATCCTCATGTCTTCTCATGCTGGGGGAGAACTTCCCTTTGCAGCTGAGGGCCTCTTCCTATAGTGCTGGCTCAGGTTGTGAACCTACACACAGACACCATGTATCCATTTCAGAGACAAGGCAGTCTGCTGCAAAACAGAAGTTCTGCCCAGCATGAGAAGAGATACAGATTTAAAAGGAAGAGCAGCAAAGAGAAGGGAAACTACCATGGATTACAGTAAGGCGCACATTACAGTATTGGTTTATGTTAAAAAATCTGAGGGTTTAATGTCACTTTAAGCTGAATATTGTAGCAAAAGCTGGTTTGGTTATTGTATATTTCATTGAGCTGATCAATTTTGTAAATATATTGACATTGTATTATATATTATTGACCATTATTATATCATCTTCAGTAATATTAAAACCTCCATCATGGCTGATCTGGCAAATCTGTGTTTTCATGAAAAATGAGGAAACACTACGAGGATCATTCCATTCATTGCAGAAACGGGCACAATATCTAAGACATCCGTGTAGATCACCATGGCAACGCGGAGGAGAACATCAGGGGTTACTGATGCACAGAGGTGTCCGCGGCGCGGTATATGGCGCGTCAGGGTGGATTGTACATTGGAATAACAAGTAACAAGCGACTGCCCGCAGAACATGACAATGACGCCCGGGCCTTTTCTACTACCCCGCGTGACATTGCTCAGCACGCTCCACTGGCTGCTTTCAAGAAGAAAAAAAAAAGCCATGAAAACAAACAGTCGGATATGAAAGGTGAACAGTCCGCGGGAAAAACAACAAATGCGGGATGTATGAAACGTGCCACAATGAGTTTGTTTCTTTAACCACTTCGCCTCCAGAGCAATTTTTTTTTTTTTGCTCAAATGCTAAAATCTGCATTTTTTGGGTTGGAAAATTACTTAAAATCCACCCAAATTATCATTATTATTATTATTTCTGAAAGCAAAGATACGAATAATAAAATGGCAGTTGCAATTTTTTATGTTGCACTATATTTGCACAACTGTTTATCAAATGTATACTATACATATATATTAGGGATGCACCGATATATCGGACGCCGAAACATATAGGTTGAAAATGGCACTTTTGGCAGTCTGGTGTCTCTCCTCCCACATCGCTCAGCCGCCTACCACAGTCCGGCAGATCGGTGTGGGGGTGGAGACAGTCCGCGCTGTCACAGGAGGCTCTCCTCCGTGCTCCGCTTGATCAGCCTCCTGTAACAGCGCGTCAGAGAGGAGAGCGAGAGCAAACACTCAGTGTCAGTGATCGCTGAGTGTTTGCAGATAATTGAGGATATGATATGATAACTATATCCTCAATTATGAATGAATGGAAAGCGATCTACATCACCTCCTGTTCATTCATGATTGTGGTTATAGTAAACACACAATGTCCTCAAGTTATCAATGAACAGGAACACTGATATAGGATCCCTGTTCATTTATAGGGGATACAGAAAGAGATTGAGGACTCTGTGTCCTCAATCTCTTTTTCTATTTTAAAAGGGAAATATCAGGGGTCTGCTTAGACCCCCAATATTTCCCCCGAAGCCCCTAAAAGTAAAGTAAAAAAAATAAAATATTTAGTAAAACATGAATAAATAAAAATAAATATTACAAAATTAAAACATTTATTAAAAAAAGTAAAACATATTAAAACTATTTGAAAAATTAGAATAAAATTTTTTTTTGGTTTTGGCCTGACATTTGTTTTTATTTCGGTTTCGTTTCTGTTTTGAAATTTCCATTTTTTGTACACCTCTAATATATATATCTATATCTAGCTATATCTACCTATAGATATAGCTAGATATAGATATATATACACACATGCATACATACATAAACACACACAGTAAACTCCCCGTTATCCGGCATCCCCAGGGATTGGTAGATTCTGGATTAATGTAGTTTCTGGTTGCTTGAGAGTTACTATTAAAAATAGGTTTAGCTAAAGCTATACCCCATACGATACCATACCATAACAGTATATTGTACTCTAAATCAGTGGTTCTTAGCCTGTGTAACCTCAGGGCCCACATTTGTCCTTGGTCATTAAGTCGTGGCCCGATCCGCATATAGTCATCTTTACATGCTCCATTGCTCCAGGAGTCCAGCCTGTGAGGGGATTTCTGGCAAGGAGGGGGGTATTAGAACAAGCCATGAGCTTGTTTTAATCCCTTAAAGCCTGGACATACCAGACACGTCCAAAGAGCTTGAGAAGTTAAAGTGACATTAAAGGCAAAAAAATGTTTCCCTCCCCCCCATGTAAATGTTAGCACTTACCTTAAATGATGTCTCTTTTTTTCCGATCTTCCTCTTCTTTCCCCATGTTTTCATCTGTCCCTCCAGCGGTGTGACGTCACTCCGATCCAGCGCTGACTGCTCTGTCTCTCCGATCCAGCGGTGTGTCTGCAGGCGGGTGCACGCGTCCATAGACTTACCTTGCGTCTCTGCTCGTCTCCCGGCCGAGAATCGGAACTGCGCATGCGCCCGCCCCAAGATCCTTTGCGGCCGTACGAGCAGTTCCTGATTCTCGGTGCGGGAACGAGCGGCGATAACGAGGTAAGTTTAAAAGGATTTTAAGCGGGTTTTTTTTTTTTTTACACTTCTTGCCTATACCTACTGCATGCTAGCAGTAGGTATAGGCAAAAAAAAACGGAGGGTTTAGAACCCCTTTAAAGAGACTCAATGAGCAAAGTAACAGGGTCTCTTTAAAGCTTCCCCCGATCCACATACTCACCTTTACCATGCTCTGTTGCTCTGTAAGTCAAGACTGTGGGGGATTTCTGGCAAGTGGGGGTATTAAAATAAGCCATAATCCTTTGAAGCCGGGGCATACCAGACACGTCCAAAGAGCTCCAGGAGTTAAAGAGACTCAATGAGCAAAGTGACAGGGTCTCTTTAAAGCTTCCCTTACCATGCACCAGTTCCCCCGGGAGTGAAGCTTGTGTAAGCTTCAACATTGTCAGACAGGAAGTAATGAGAAATTTCGCCCAACTGGGACAGCAACAAAACCCCTTTTAGTAGAGTGCTGAAAGCCTAAAACCTCCGGGGATGTTTTTGATACTCTCTGTGCCTTCCTGTCTCGGTGACCAACCGCCTTTAATGTGTTTACGGGCACACAATGGGGTCAAAGGCAAGGAAAAAACATTATGGGGGCCCATTCACATTGTTGCAGTGTGTTGTGTTGTACTGCAATGCACATTTATTAGCAAAGTGTGTTTGCACCAATGCATGTAACATGTGTTATCACAATGCCATAGTATGATTGGGCCTTACGTCTAACCCCATTCTATCCAAAAACAAAAAAACAAAAAATGGCTGTCGGCCTGAATTCCAATTATTCATATGTTATTACGGGAGAAATGCAGATCTGGATACGCAGCTGTAGCCTCGAGTCAGGAAGGAGCCGAGTGTCATTTCCCTGGTTTGGGTGGTTGCGTCCCTTTGATGATAAATTCGCTGGGGCACATTCTGCACATATTAATGATAGTGAATCACACAAACGCATCATTAGCCGACCGCCGTGCGCAGCGCACTTCAGCAGCTCTGTCAGTGGGGGTGCCGGGTGTGAAATATAATTACGTTCTAGGAGGATAAAGTCGGCCTCCAATTATTCGGTCCAACCTCACTTATCCGGAGATTGACTGCTGGCCTGTTATTAAATACGACTTAAAGGGATGGGGGTCACATTTTTTTTGGGGGGGGGGGGGAGACATTGCCATCATTTTTATCCTAAAGACATTTTCTTTGCACCTTTTACTAACTTGCTCTACGATATTGTTATTATTGGATAACAGATGGAAAGTTGCAAAAAAAAAAATTAAAAGAGAACTATGAGTTCACTCAACCTCATCGTTGGAGCCGACGTGTGACAATGAAACTGTCACAGGTCGGCTCAATAGATCGGGAAGTGAGCGAACACATACCGTCGCTCGCTCACTCACTTCTCGATCATCTCCCTGCAGAGAGCCGTGACTGTCACTCACGGCTCCCTGCAGGGATTCCCCCCCTCCCCGCTCCGATCCTCCAGCGCTGACTGGCGGAACGGACGGGGGAGGGGGCGGGTACTCACGCAGCTGGGTGGATCCAGACAGTAATGTCGAGATCCGCCCCGGCTGCGGCGGTCGCGGTATACCGCGAGCTGTAGCTCACGCTATACAGAGCTTTGGGTCATAGGAGGACGCTAGCTTATGTCCTCCCGTGACCCTTAGGAGAACTATGGGGAAAAAACACTGACCCCATAGTTCTCCTTTAAGGATAAAGTCTTCATTGGATGTGCGTCAACCATCGGGTAAATATTCATTCTCACTTCAGCGAATGTGTCGATGGTGTTCCAGCAGCCAATAATTGGCGAATGATCCCAAATCTAAACATGTTCTTCATAATACTGTCTTGATATTATTGATGAAGGCGATGCTGTTATGAATCATGGAAGTCACGCCATTGCTCTTTTAAAGGATAAGTGCACTTCTAAACAAAGTATACTTATCCTTTTTTGCTCCTCCCCCTTTTAAAGTAGCCCCTCCTCCCCATATCTGCCTCGCTCTTCATGAAGTCATCTGAGCTGGTCATGCTTACAAAGAAGATCTGCTTAGACTTCTAAAGTACCGTCGTTGAAACTCTCCAGTGGGGACATAAAGATATTTTTAGTCCCTATTCACACCCTCGCGTTGCGTGAACACGTGTCAAATGCGTACATTCTCGTGCACATTGACGTGTGTTCATGCAACGCATTAAAAGCGTGTGGCATGCTTGCTTTATTCCAATTATTCATATGTTTTACGGGAGAAATACAGATCAGGGTAAGCAGCTGTAACCCCGAGTCAGGATGGAGCTGCCATTTCCCGGTTTGAGGTGTGTTCACGCAACGCATTAAAAGTGCGTGGCAGGCTTGCCGTGGCACCCTAAATCCGGCTGGCAAAACAGACATTTTTGCCTACGCATTGCCACGCGTTAAACATGCACAAACGCGTGGTCAAAACCGCGGTGCGCTTGAAGCAGAATTTGTGCTGCATGTGTGCGGAACCCATTAAAATCAATGGGCAATGTGCGTCATACGCTCAAAAAAACATGCACAAACGAGACGCACATTCACAGAGCGCCAACGTGTGAATGGGGCCCTAGAAGACGGGGGAATGGTCAGACCTTTTTTTATGGCTGTCTGTACCCTTCTGTCCCCGTGACCCCCACTCCCCCCAAGTTTTGTACGGATGCCACAGGGACACTCTATTCAAAACTGGAAAGCACAATTTTTTTTAGCTGGATTTAGATGGAAAAGCTTCAAAGTTGAACTCCAGGCAGATAAAAAAAGACAAAACTTATTGCAGCCTTGTAATCATTAACTTATTTTATATAAACCTGGTATCAGCTCCTCACCACCTGGTGAGGAGCCAATCTGTTCATATGCTAACAAAAATCATGCTGGTAGAAGGAGGCAGCAGAGTGATAGACAGATGAGCTCATCACGGTGCTGCTTCTCCTTCCACTGTCCAGTCACAGGGTGGGGGGCGGGTCCAGGAGGGCCTTAGCTCAGAGGCAGTGAGTTGAATGATGCTGGCCATGAGCCAAATTCTGACCACTCTTTTCCTTTGCTGCGGTCAAAGTAACACAGCTTGGTGTAAGACCGCCCCGGCCTGCCAATGGACAGTGAATGAGCAGTAATATACAGATACACTCCTATCAGCCGTCTACCATGTGCTGTGCAGTACAATAAAGCCTGATGGGCCAACAGTGCTGCCTCACCCTCTCCCAGTCTGCAGTAAGACAGATTGAGGTACTTATAAGTACAGTTAGTGGCCATTTTACTTTTTGGCACATTGGCGCGCATTGTGTTGCCTTTTTTTCCCAATGTACCGCAAAGCATCATATAGTTTTCCAATAATGAAAGATAATAAATAACCACTTGTTACAACCGAGGTGTGCCAAATACCATCTCTGAAAATACAACACCTCCGACCTTGAAGCAGATGGGCTACAGCAGCAGAAGACCCCCGGTGTGGTCACTCCTCTCAGCCAAGAACAGGAAACGCAGGCTACAATTCGCACAGGCTCACCAACATTGGACAATATAAGATTGGAAAAATGTTGCCTGATCTGATGAGCCTCGATTTCAGCTGCAACATTCGGTCAGAATTTGGCATAAACAACATGAAAGCATGGATCCATCCTGCCTTGTATCAACCGTTCAGACTGGTGGTGGTGTAATGGTGTGGGGGGATATGGTCATGGCACACTTTGGGTCCCTTAGTACCAATTGAGCAATGCTTAAACACCACGGCCTACCCGAGTATTGTTGCTGACCATGTCCATCCCTTTATGACCACAGTGTACCCATCTTCTGGTGGTTACTCCCCAGCAGGATGACCCGCCATGTCACAAAGCTCACATCATCTCAAACTGGTTTTATGAACGTGATAATGAGATCGCAATCCAATAGACCAGCTACACCAGCGTATGGCACAGCATAGAAGAGCCAAACCCTCTGGCCAGGATTCAGCAGTGTACCTACATCTAAAGGAAAAAGGTCACTCCTTTGAAGACAGACAAGTACGCATCCTAGACAGGGAGGAGGACTGGTTTAAAAGAGGTGTGAAAGAGGCCAAGGCCTGGATGAATGAGAACCTTCACAGATCTCAATCCAATAGAGCACCATTGGGATGTGGTGGACCGGGAGATTCCCATCATGGATGTGCAGATGACAAATCTACAGCAACTGTGTGATGCCATCATGTCACTATGGACCAAACTCTCCAAGAGATGTTTCCAGCACCATGTTGAATCTCTACCATGAAGAATGTCGGCAGTTCTGAAGACAAAAGGGGGTCCAACCCGGAACTAGCAAGGTGCACCTAATTGTCACAATTGTTATTGGTCACATTTTCATGTAGCGGATGTCTGTAGGTCTGGGGTCGTATTCAGTAAAGAGCACTGTGCACTGAGCACTTTTTTTAAGTGATTTGGTTTGGAGTCTTGGTATGAGGTGCACACAGCTGCGGATAACATAGAGGGGCGTTTATATGGGGATCACCAACGCGGTTCATTTAAAGAGGAGCTAACATTTTACTAAGCACCCCCCTGTCTCTATAGAACCATCCAGCTCAATATAAATCTTGTACACTCTGAGATCTCATTACTCCGAGCGCCTTAGGAGGTTTACTGGTGCGGGGAAACTGAAATGCACCCATTGTAATCCGCAGAGGTTAAACCAGTACAGTCAGTGCAGCCAGATAGGGAACTGTCAAGTGCAATTATAACACAAAACCAATCAGAACTCTCAATTATACCCAATGCGGAAAATGCAAATGTCACTCCAATACAGCATTCCTCTCTCTGAATGAAAAAGAACTCATCGGTAGATTCCAGTACAAATACAATTCAGAGCAAGTAGCTTTAGCCCTCATTCACACTAGAAATGTCCAGCATGTACAGCTCCGTGCTGCGTGCAGGGCCGTATCGCTCAGCTTCCGGGAAGGACCGGTGCTACGTGTGATTAGTATGCAGCCCCCGTCCTTCTCTATGGGACTATGCGGCCGTACGCCACCCTACGCTCACCCGTCCTGCACGTCCATGCGGGTGTGGGTGAGTGTACACGTATGCAGACAGGATGTATCCTGTCTGCTTCTGAGCTGGGACATCCGCACCCGTACGGACCTGCACTTAAAGTGACATTAAACCCTCAGATTTTTTAACATAAACCAATACTGTAATGTGTAACTTACTGTAATCCATGGTTGTTTCCCTTCTCTTTGCTGCTCTTCCTTTTAAATCTGTATCTCTTCATATGCTTGGGGAGAACTTCCCTTTGCAGCTGAGTGCCTCTTCCTGCAGTGCTGGCTTAGATTGTGAACCTTCACACAGACACCATGTATCCATTCCAGAGACAAGGCAGTCTGCTGCAAAACAGAAGTTCTGCCCAGCATGAGAAGAGATACGGATTTAAAATGAAGAGCAGCAAAGAGAAGGGAAACTACAATGGATTACAGTAAGGCGCACATTACAGTATTGTTTTATGTTAAAAAATCTGAGGGTTTAATGTCACTTTAAGGTGAGCATAGGGAGGCCTATGGCCGCGTACTCCGATAGAGAAGGACAGGGGCTGCATACTAATCACACGCAGCACCTGTCCTTCTCGGGGGCTGAGCGATACGGCCGTGCACGAAGCACAGAGCTGTACATGACGGCCGTTTCTAGTGTGAATGAGGGCTTACTCTTTGGATCCCAGCACAGCAAATGTGTTATATATAATAGGTAATGAGGGGACTTTATCAAAACTGGAGCAGACAAAATCTGGAGCAGCAGCTGTGCACGGCAACCGATCAGCTTCTCTTTTTCATTTTCAAACCTTACCTGAACAAACTGAAGAGAGAAGCTGATTGGCTGCCATGGGCAACTGCGCCAGATTTTGCCTGCTCCAGTTTTGATACATTTCCCTCAATGTCTTCAAAAATATCAACTGTAGCAGATTTAACCCAATTACTAAAATCTCATGTAAGCTTTCATATGATGTTTTCAGTCCTTTTCAATCTGCAGCTTTCGTTAAAGGAATACCATGAGGGTTCTTGTTCAGGCGCTTCCTGTTTTAGAGCGACAGCTGTCACCTGATGGTGCTCCGGTGTTGTCACCCTGCCACAGGTGGCCCTGTTGGAGGCTACAAGCAGTTGCCCTGATGTACGGTAAAACAAAAAAAAAGGAGGTGCCAGCAAATAAAGTGAGGCCAAAGAAGTTTTGATTGGTAACAATAAAAGCACTAAAGTGCCAACGCGTTTCAGGGGCAAACAGATTGTATAGGGAATTCAATGCTAAGCCTGATAAGGGGCCCTGCACAGCCCCGAAAGTGCTTGTTTAAACTTGACCTGGTTCCTAATAAATGAACACTTGGTGATTCTTAAAGGACTTTTTGGTGTGCTGGTGACATTCCCTATCCGATTTGTGCAACAAGTGGCGCCATCCGCAGTCACTACAAGCACCCTTCCCCAGCAACTGGGGTATCTGGTAAGGAGTGCAACAAGACTTCCATACATTCAGAGGCAAACAGAGACACCCCTTCATTAGGGCTTTGGTTGTAATTCAAAAGGGGAATACCTTGGGGAATGAACAGTTACCACAAACAGGAGGGCACATGCAGCAGTCAGCAATTGGGAGGCTCTCAAATGCTCCTTTGGACTCTTCCTCCTTTGGTGGCACCTCCATTTTTCATTCTAATCAACTTTTCAAGATGTGAATGAATGACATTTAGTTCGCTTAAGCACTGTGTGTCATAAATGATTGCCTCAAGGCGGCTGTCAGGAACTGGATCTGAACCCAGGGTCTCTGCTGTAGCAGGCGGTGGTTCTACCTCCTGAGCCAAAATAGAACCTTGGACAGCTCCTTGCCTGATCTCCTGTGTAATCCTCAGGTAAACCTAGTTTCTGCTGAACTCTGAACTCCTTGCTCCTCCCTTGAACTTCCTATGTAAGCCACGCCTCTGCACTTCCTGTTTGCCAGATTATTGTCCTCCTGCCAATATCTTGCTTCCCGCTCCCTCTGTGCTACAATCTGCTCATACTGCTACCCGTGTACTGACCTTTGGCTGCTGTTTCACCGACTACTCTCTCCGTCTTCTGCTTCATACCTGATACCTTTGTCTGCTGACCTCGGCTTGTTAGCTGACTACACTTCTGCCTGCTCCTATACTACTACCGCCTGCTTGTGTACAGACTCGGCCTGTTATACTACCAATTGCCGGCTGCTTCAGCTACTGGACTCTGAGCCGGATCCCAGATCGTGACAGCGGCATTCCTGCTAGTGACAACAGTGGGTCATGACTGCATAATGTGTGCTGGGGCAGCAATTGTAGGCTCCATGGGAAGACCATGAGACTGGGTGATAATGCAGGAGCACAACTGGGTGACATGAATAGTTGTAATACCAGGAACAAGAACCTTCATGGCAGGATCAATACATATTATTTCAACGAAAGCTGCTAATTTTTAAAATAATAGTAATGGCTGTTGAAAAAGTAATAATATTTAAGTATTGCAAGTTACTTCATTAAATCTAACAGTGCAGGGGGGCGAATGTCAGTGTCTGCAACTGACAACTTTATATTTGATGCCTTTATATGTAGGGCATCAAATGTGCTGCAAGGAGACTGAATTTGGAGTGCTATGTTGCTGGGAACCAGACGCAATAGTTCTCGACGTGGCATTGACAACTGCTGAAAAAAAAAATGTCAAACACGTCTTACCCCGACCTATCCCTAAAGATTAAAAGTAAATTAATGAAATAAAAAAAAAAAAAAAAAAAAAACTTTTGTATTGTTTTATATCATTTTCTTCTGTTTACACATCATTTTTATTTTACAAATTTTTTTTTTTAAACAGGTACCCACGACCAGACTTGGGTGCCAGAGTACTCAAAACAAAAGATTCTTGGAACTGGAACCGTTCCTGCCTGACTAACTTGCTAACTTTTTATGAGGGGGTAAGCAGAGATATGGACGAATATTATAGATATCCTAAACAGAGAACAAGGCTGAGGTTGTTTGCTTTTAGATGTTCTCTCTCTGATTGCATCTCTGTTTAGTTAGGCTCTGACTGGCTGGGAAAAGGAGGGAGGGGCTTCAGCTATGTAATATTTTACATTCACTTCTTGGCTCAAAAACAGAAAAAAATATTTTAGTCCTAAACATGAAAAAAAATATAATAATAAAACAATAAAAATCATAACTAGATAGATAGATAGATAGATAGATAGATAGATAGATAGATAGATAGATAGATAGATAGATAGATAGATAGATGGATATAGATAGATAGATAGATAGATAGATAGATAGATAGATAGATATACACACACGTACATACATACATACACCCCAATAGATCTCTATAGTTCTACATTGAGATCCCAGACATGAAAACTCATGATCCGAGCATGTTGTACCTTCCAAAGCAATCCATGGCAAGTCACTCATAACATGAATGAAAGACCCAAAAAAAAATATGGCTAATGTTACTGAGACCCTTTTTTTTCCCATTAGGAAATGGTAATCCATATTGTGCTGAATCCAGCTAGAAAATTGTTTAAAGTCACTCGCTTCATTCTCTTGTAAAACCTTCCAAGTCTCGTATTTGCTGCGGTTTACAAAGCTTCCACTAGATGGTACCCCATACTTACATTTCTAATCACCACCGTTCCACCTGTTCCATAAGAAATAAAGAACATCCTATATAAAATATTTATTGTGATATAAGGTCCCCATAGCCCTGTCACAAGCAGCAGACAGCAGTGATGACTCTGACACATAGAAATTGTTCTATTATAGATGCCTATACAGTTGAAATCAGCAATAGACAACACACTCCCAGGAAGACAAGTCACTCAAATGCTGGAAACCATTAATAATTCCACAAAAAATAAAACAGGGCTGTTTTGGATTAAAGACAATGTTTGAATTGAAGATTTTACTGACGCTGAGACCGTTGAACTGGAGGATAATTATTTATATCCTTTGAATTATACTAATATATGGGTATTGTCCCCAAAGCTTTGGAGGGGAGTGTTACAGGGGTTCATGGCAATGTTGTTATATTTTAATAGGGTGGGTTTTGGATATTATTCTTTTTTTTTTGTATGCTTTATATATATTAAATAAACATTTAAAAACTTTTAAGAGGATAAATGTATTTTGCAACATCTCCATTATTTTTGGATACTGTGGCCAGTTACTATGTTTACATTTATTTGTTATTATTGTTTTTTGTTATTATTATTATACAGGATTTATATAGTGCCAACAGTTTGTGCAGCGCTTTACAATATAAGGAGGACATTACAATTACAATACAATTCAATACAAGATGGTAAGGAGGGCCCTGCCCATGAGGGCTTACAATCTAAAATTTGCTACTTTTTCTTTATAATGATGTATGAAAATAAGCAAGAATAACATCCTTCGAATAAAGAGCAATAGAATTGTGTTATAAATCCTATAATCCAAATATGAGATGGAAAGGAGGGCTAGTTGTGAAGGAAAGAGATACAGAGGATGATGCTAAAAGAGAGAAACTGTCTATAGAGTAGGAAAGAGTTAGAGATGTGTTTTTATTTGCTGTCCTGTGTCCTTTGGGGAAATTGTTCTCATTGGAAGATTCCCCCTGGCCTTCTGTTCTGTTGACTATTCTGAATGTCACCTATCACCATCAATTTCCCATCACTATGACAATGGTCAGCAAGATAAATAGGAGGAAATCTTCCCAGCAAAGACCCAGAAAGAAATAAAACCTGATAGGGGTTCTAAACTCTTCCATGTCAACCTCTGATTGCTTCTTTTAATTGCACCACTGGGACCCCAGTTCAAAACCTGGTCAGGATGCCATGTGCATTAGACATGTAGGCTGCAGAAAAATTTGGTTTGTTTATTTTGTTATTTCGGGATTCGGATTTGAAATTTAATTCGGTTCGGGTTTTGGATTCGGACAAAATCTGAATTTTCGTTAGTTTCGGGTGAGTTTATGAATATTCGCTGCAAATACCACAGAAAACCATCTACAGATATTAATATTAAAGCTAATTCTCCTAGACCCGAATGGCATTTGGGAGTCCGAAATTTCCGAATACCATTCGGGAGCTCCAGAAAGCAATACGGGTCTGGGAGCCATATATATAGATAATATTAAAGCTGAGGCTTTCTAGCAGTGACAGCTAGCTCCGCCCAACTGTTTCCTATTGAATGAAAAACAACTGGGTGGAGCCGGCCGTGACGCCACGGTCGGCTCCAACCTGTTGTTATTGTTTAATGACAGATCAGCGTCCCCAGGTCATTTGGGGATGCTGATCTGTCATTACAACTGGGCGGAGCGAGCTGTGAGATCAGAGCCGTAGCTATCTCCTTCTGCGCTTGAGGCAAGAACAGAAAATGGTGCCCCCCCACAGACCTGTGCGGTATGTAACGTCATGCGCCCCACCTCCAGGATGTCGGAGCGCCTGGGGTGGTGTTTTTTCGGGGGTTTTAAATTCCCCCTTCATCGGGGGGGGGGCTTCGGGAAAATATTAGGGGTCTAAGACCCCTGACATTTCCCTTTTGAAAAAGGAAAAGAGATTGAGGACACAGAGTCCTCTGCCCATACAGGTGGGGGAGAGCAGCAGGGATCTGAGGAGAAGCTGGAGGCTGTGCCGCTCCTCTTCTCCCTGCCGAGCCATGACTGTGTTGGCTGCCTAGCACCCTTGTTGCCAATGGCACCCTGTGCTCGCCATGGCAACAGGGGTGTGGGGGCACAGCCAGGCCAGCCCTTACTGCGCCCCCTCTCAGCTGCGCCTGAGGTGAGTGCCTCACTCGCCCCATGGTAGCTACAGCCTTGTGTGAGATCACGACTGGCTCCGTCCAGCTGTCATTTGCGGGACGAATGGCCGGCCTTCAGCAGGTCAATCTCCCCGCTTCGGCTGTCACTTCGGCTCAGTCGAGCCGAAGCATATGTCTTCAGCTCAGCCACCTTCAGCTGCTGTAGGGGCTATAGTTAATAACCCGTACAGCAGCCCTTCGGTTCCACTGAACCGAAGGGCTCCGGCGGCCGAAGAATCAGCCAAAGCTACGGCCGGACCCTTCAGCTCTTTAGTGAATAACCCCCCTAGAATCTCTAACAATGTGTTCACAGCCATCTGTGCCTTCCTGTCCTGATGACAACAGCAACCACCATTTCTTGTACAGGGGTCACAGGGACAGCACGTTAGGAAAATCCCCCCAATGAGCTCACAGGCAGCAATACAACCCTGGCAGAAAGTTTTACTTTTCCAAAACTCTTTTCTTGGTTGGAGGCTTTGATGGAAATTATTACGTATTCATTCCTTGGATTGTTTGCTACATTGTTACTATTTAGCTTTAATAAATTACATTGTTCTTACAATCATGTTCTCTTTATGACTAGTAAACTATCTTGGATGGGGCAAGTCACAATGTTGGCTTTCTAAAAATAGGGCCCGTGGTTATTATTTTTGATCGATACATTGTTTATGGTTGGATACTTATCATTTGCCCCGTGTCTTATGTGCTTTTTGCTTAAATAAAAAACTTTGAAACACTATGAACCTTTTATTAGGTACACAAACGTCAAATGCCTAGATTATTGGGAAGCTCCATGCATGCATTTTACTTTCTGACCACAAGATGTCGCCCTTCACATACATAACATTCTACAGTGGCTGGCTGATGCAGTTCCTTGATTTGAGCTGGGAATCATAAAATGTAATGAAATATTTAATGATCTGTGACAAAGCCGAACTACAGATGTAAATTTGCATGTCAAAAATCTCTTTATTTCTGCCAAAAATAAAGCCGCATTGACTTGAATTGATGTAACGGTTCAATTTATAGACGAGATGCTCGTCTCTTGGATGCAACAATTGAAAAGCAAATTATGTTGCTGCTATGAGTGCAAATACTCCACAGCCCTCCTCTCAAGACAGAGAGCACAGGAAGTTACCAGCCGACAATATCTCTGGCAGCATCAACAGGCTTTTCTTTGCATAATCGAACAGATATAAAACAAAGCACTTTTGATGGTATATAATTGTCCAATGGAAGATCAGCAGTACCATTTTTAAAAAAAATTCTTCTATTAAAAATGTTAAGCTCGTGCAAAACGCTGCATCAAACTCAGATATCCAGGGGTGTCCCTAGAATTTTCGCCGCTTGAGGTGGTGGCTGGGTGGGGGGCGGGCTTAGCGGTTGCAGTGCTAGCAGTGCATGTTCCATAATAGGGGGGTGTTGGTGTCCTCTCCATCATCTCAGTAGGACACTGGCCAGAGCGTCCCAGGTTGCTAAAAGCTGGGTGGAGAGATGTATATGGCCCTTACAAATCTCCCCGCCCGGCTCTTAGCAGCCTGGGACGATCTGGCTGGTAAGGGGGTGGCAGGCACACTGCAAACTTTGTGCCATGTGACTCTGCCTGCCGTCACCCCACGTGACCCAAAGAAATGCCGTCTGAGACAACAGAGGCTGCTTCATTATAGGGATGGCCCTGCAGATATTGCATATCTACCTAAAGGTCTTAGTCAAACAGACCAAAAATAGAACAACATTGGAGAAGTTTATTTTTAGGGTTTACATACCTTTTAAGCTTAAAGCAAACCTGTGCTTTGTCCATACAGTACA
>NW_017307325.1:149900-161835 GCF_000935625.1 Nanorana parkeri
ATTTGAAGTAACAGGTATTTTCTTTGCTTCTGGTGACTGCACTAAATTCTGGCTGTGAATATGCAAACCACAAGTATGGATTATGGGGTTTAAGATTTGGACCTATGAGTTTTAGGGGATTATTCACGAAGGAGCCAAAGGATCAGTCGAACTGAATGGCTGCTGTACGGGCTATTTACTATAGCCCGTAGAGCAGTCGAAGTCAGCCGAGCGGCTCAGCCGAAAGGCATATGCTTCAGCTCGACTGAGCCGAAGTGACAGCCAAAGCAAGGCGAACGGCCTGCCGAAGACTGGTCGTTCGCCCGCAAATGACAGCTGGGCGGAGCCATCCGTGATCTCCGCCCAGTAGTTATTTATTGGTCAGGACCTGCTAGAAGACTCTAGCAGTTGCCGGCCAATAGGAAACAGTCGGGCGGAGCTAGTTGTCACTGCTAGCTCCACCCAATTGTTTTTTTTTATTATTATTTAAAATATATATTTTTTTTAAATTTTACTATTTGTTTACATTTTTTTTTTTAAAATTCAACTTTATTTTTTTTAACTCTTTTCATTGATTTTCTATTCTGCTCAGTACCATGGAGGTACTGAGAAGAATAGTCGAGCCAAATGCTGGGGGCGAACGGCAGCGAGTGAGCTGTCAAAGTCCATCTGCACTTCAGCCTGAACGTAGTTCACTTTACTTCGGCTGGGTTATTCACTCGGATGCCTTTGGCAGCTTTGTGAATAACCCCCTTAGTCTCTAAAGCAAAAAAAAATGCTTACAGGGGGGGGGGTCTAGCCTTTCTCTAGCCTACACATTAGAAGCATTTTCTTTCCCGTCTGGTTGCTTGTGGAGATTCACCATCACATTGTATCTATTGAAACTTCTGTCACAGGGGCAAGGAGTGAGGGAAAACTTCTCTAATGGAGTCCCATACCACGGTAAAGACCCACAGAGGTTGTAAACCATCCACACTCTATCCAAAACTGGGCTTACACTTTAATATGTAGGGTAACAGTTGACTGTTAAGTATTGACTTTAAAGGAGAACTATGGGGTTAAGGCTTTTCCCCATAGTTCTCCTTAGGGTAACGGGAGGGCACAAACTAGCGTCCTCCCGTCACCCTAGGCTCAGTATACCGCGAGCTGTAGCTCGCGGTATACAGAGACGCCGCAGCTGAAGCGGATCCTGACAATTATGCCGGGATCCGCCCAGCTGCGTGACTGACAGCTGGCTCTGCCTATCTAGAGGCAGAGCCAGCTGTACCCGACCCCTCCCCGTCTGTTCCGCCAGTCAGCGCTGGCGGATCGGAGCGGGGAGGGGGGAATCCAGCCCCTCCCCTGTCACGGCAGGGAGCCGTGACAGGATCGAGAGGTGAGCGAACGCCGGTATGTGTTCGCTCACCTCCCGATCTACTGAGTCGACCTGTGACAGTCTCATTGTCACAGGTCGGCTAGAACTATGAGGTGAGTGAAAAGCACTGACCTCATAGTTCTCCTTTAAGTTTTAAATCCAATGTGCATTCACTTTTGGAGTGTGGAATTAATAATCTGCTTGGCCACTGTGGGTAAAATAGACAAGTTTTGGCTAAAAGATGAGTTGGTCATCAAGCAGGTTGACTTTTCAAGTGTTGATACATCCGGCTGACCAATCCGGAAGACCAGTCAGACGAGATAGAAAACCTGGTCTCATCTCTGCTGTTTTTCCAGAGCTAAGCTGGCAGCAGAAGAGTCAGGCAGAATCTCCACTTCCCTGTACCATGGGCATGCATACCCAATCCTGAGTGTCCATGGTTTGGCCCACAACTGCTGGAAAAGCTCTCTTCTGATAACCGGATTTACTTGAAATCAAGGAGACCGGCTGGTTTTATTATGCTGCATGCAAGGCACTTGTCAACAAAATAAATATTTTATGCTATTGAGCAATTATAACTCCCTCGTAGCTAACTGAAAGCAGTCAGTCTGCTGATTCTTCTAAATCAATTCAAGGTTGCTGAGCTTAACCTAAGCAGTGGCTGGGTGATGTGGATGTGTGTTATTGGAGTGGAGGGGTTCCTTTATGGTGCACATAGGCAATAAACAATAAAATAAGCAATAAAAAAGAGGACCGTTCTTTCTTGAAATATCTTACACATCAATCAGGTAGATTCCCCCTTTAGCAGAGACAATGATCCGATTCATGGTGGAGATCTCAGAGGTTGTCAGTAAATACTTGATGGGGCTTAGGATCCAACTGGTCTTTATCCAAAAGTGAAGAAATGTTTTTCTGAGCATAGGTATGTTTTATATGACAGCTTTACTTTTAGTAAAGTTGTTATGCAATTGACCCCTTCCTTCCTATACCTAGCTTGCCCTATTATAGCAGACACCGCCATCAAGAGGAGTAAGGTCATCTACTGCAACAGTGCAAATGCATGTGTAGCCCCCATCACCTTCTGTGATGTGGCTACTAGACATTTAGTGATAGCCAGGGCTGTAGTCAGCCTGGCTGGAATTATAGTGTCAGTTATCTAGTTAATTCCAGGTGTCTGGCATTGCCTGTACCCCCCTGGGCGGAGTGTGACTCTCTCATATAGTGGGAAGGAAAATGAGAGGCTCTGTAATGTATGTACAGTACAGCAGCCAATCACTGGGCTTCTCTCAGCTAGTGGTGCATGCTGGGTTTGTGTACATATACTGGAGGGATTTGCCATGTGCTCAGACTAGCTGGGACCAGCCATGGATTAGGGCTGGGTGCTGTTCAGCCTGCCCCCCCCCAGGCTAGGCCTGAGTCCTGGGGGTGGGCACAGGCTGGTGTGAGGGAAAATTTCCCTGAGGCCTCCAACATGGAGGAGGCCTGTGTTGTGGTTAGAGGAAGAGAACCGGGATCAATGCTGGCTCTCGAAGTATCCTGGAACTAAGGGGACTTCAGGAGTGTAGTCGGTGTCTTTCCTGCTGAGGATCTGTATTCATCCTGCTGATCTGCAACATCAGTTGCTGTCCGCTGCCTCCCAAGTGGATCTACACTGATAAGCCAAACAGGTCTGGTGAGTCTGGAGCTCTTGTCGGTTACCCCTGGAAGCTTAGAACCTTTCCACCCTCTCTCCCCAGTGAAGATGTTCAATAAAATGTCAGTTTATGGGCAATAGAAGAAGGGCGTTAATGCTAATGGATGGGCAGCTGAAGAACATACCCTAGACAGACTAGAGATGAACCGAGCATCCAGCGGCTCCTTCGGGGTTGAGTGCTACACATGCATGGCTCTGATGGGTCTATGTGTTTCCGAGCAGGGATGCACAGTAAAGATATCCAATACCTGCTGTGACATGTCTATCCCACCAAGTACACACCATCATCTACAATGTCATTGTAATTTATTAGGTCAGGGGGAAAAAATGGCACAAATAAGAGCATAAGCCATCTTGTAGGGCATGGCATAGCTCAACATAGAACCTAAAATCCAGGGTAATTTCAAGCAGACTAATTACATTGTAGGTGATGGTGTGTACATGGAGGGATAGACATGTCACAGCAGGTACAGAAGCTTATGTAAAACCAAAAAGCTAACAATAAACAAAGATTCAGCTAGCCAAGCCATTGGAAACATGTTACAAAGTTGTTATGTCCCTTAAGGCTAGCTCCAGCCCCTTGGGTTCTAGAAGAACAACTCATCTGTGTTACTCTACTCTCTCTTCGAGTCAACATGCTCCCTGTCAATACATAAACTGATTGACTCTTTGTGCTGCCTCCTCCAGTCTGAGCTCTATTGTACAGGAGCTACAAGAAGCTGTTACCAAGTAAAATGCAGGTACTGCTTGCTTTAGCAAATAAAGAACTGCATTCATATCTGTCTGCATTTTTTATATATACTGTGTGTTCCCCAAAAATAACACCTACCCCAAAAATAAGACCTAGTTCTATTTTTGGTAATCGCTAAAATATAAGACATACCCCGAAAATAAGACCTAGTTGTGACCATTCCCAGGGCCGGTGGTGGCATAAGGGGGAACTTGAAGAGCCGCGGGAGAGAATCAGAGGTGCCAACGAAGCCAGCGCTAGAGGAAGCGAGGCGGCACTGCTGGGAGCAGAGCCGCATAATACGATGCCCCCTCTATAGCGCTGGCTCCTGTCACAGGCGGAGTCATACCGAATGCACTCCGCCTGTGAGGAATCGATAGTGAAAGCGCGCTTCACTCATTCTGGTTACCAAATTGCTCTTGGAAAGGTACGGCACTCGATTGCCCTGATCACCCTATTCTTAACTTTTCCATTTTGGATTATTTAATTTGGATTTGCATTAACTTTGGATTGTTGTACATTAAAAGAAAATAAGACCTAGTGTGTTTTTTTGAGCCCCAAAAAATATAAGACAGTGTCCTATTTTCGGGGAAACACACTATATAGAGTTCTGCTTTAAAGTAAATGCTATTGCTGACCTACTGTATTTCTGAAAATTCTATTTCCCTGGCTACTATACTGACCGACTGGCTTCAGTAGCGACCCAAAACAAGTATGGCGACCATGAACATTGGAGTAAAGGGAGACACCCCCTGTTTGCAAACTTTTCTGGGTCACTCAAAGCATTGAGATAAGTCATCATGGCAGACAGCCAACCCGCATATGTGGAAAAATAGAGGGGAGAGTAAAGTAATGCAGGTCTTAAGCATGTACAAAGTGCTATGCTCTGTATATATTTCCCTGCACAGGATACAACTACACAAGAATGATACTGGAGGTTAATATGTCTTTAACTCAGTGCTATAGAGCTCCAGCAGTGATGCCGAGGCTGAATGTTTCCCAGCAGTGGCCAATTAGTTTGCTCATTCTGTGCACAGTGAGGTCTATTAGCCATACGTCACCTAGAATTAACCTCTACGGTGCACATGACCTGACAAAGCTTTAACAGTAGCTTGCACTGCACAGCCAGATGTGTGAAGCTCACAATGTAAGCTTCAGATTCAATGTAAAAGACAGATGAGAGTCCAATGGCATTTCCTCTCCTGCACTCTACTGCTGGCATAGCTTGCTTATGCTTTTAAATTGCCTTGCAGGGAACAAGGGGAGTTATTATAAAAGGGACTTTATAATAAAATTCACACTTTCTTGTGATTCAATGTCACCATATGCAACTGAGAGTATTATTATGAACAAAAAGTCACTAATAATGGCTATAGGAAAAGAAAAAGGCTGTTCCCGAGCAGTCTAGCACAGGTTACAATGCCAATAAGAACACTGGCAGCAATAAACACCTGTCTGTATTTGAGTCAGAAGGAGCACCAAAATAGATGTTCTTAGAGTCCAAAAGTGTTTATTTAATTCCTCCACTGACAGAATGTCATAACTCCTGGGTGAGTCAATCAAAACCTGGAAACTAATCGGTGTGTGGGTGCCTATGCCAGTAGCAGAGCAAATCAGTGGATGAATGCCTATGACAGCAGCTTAGCAAATCAGTAGACGGATGTCTATACCAGCAGCAGGGCAAATCAGAGTTTGGGTGCCTATGCCAGTGCAAATTGGTGTATCGGTGCCTATGCCACAAGCAGAGCATATTGGTGTATGGGTGCCTATGTCGGTGCAAATTGGTGTATGGATGTCTATGCCAGTGCAGATCACTGTATTGGTGCCTATGCCAGTAGCAGAGCATATTAGTGTATGGGTGCCTATGCCAGTACAAATCGTTGTATTGGTGCCTATGCCAGTAGCAGATCATCTTGGTGTATGAACACCTATGCCAGTGCAAATCATTGTATTGGTGCCTATGCCCGTAGTAGAGCATATCAGTAGATAGGTTTCTTTGCTAGTGTCAGAGCAAATCAGTGTATGGGTGCTTATGCCAGTGACAGAGCACAAGGGTGGATGTGTGCCTATGACAGTAGAAGAGGAAATCAGTGTATGGGTGCGAATGGCAGAGCAGCATAGGAACCCATCCACCAATTAGACTCTGATTACTTTTGATTCCTATTGACAATCTGATATATATATACCGTATATACTCGAGTATAAGCCGAGATTTTCAGCCCATTTTTTTGGGTGAAAAGTGCCCCCCTCGGCTTATACTCGAGTCAGCGCCAGCGCGTCTTCTTAAATGCTGGACCATAAGTAACGGGATTTACTCATGTTCTGCAAGCCATTAGCCACAGCTCCCAATTGTCCCCATTTGGTCCACAAGTAGACCTTCTTTAGATCTAGATTTGACACAGAAGCCTCCATAGATAAACGTACCTCTTGTACCCCTGAATGGGCACACAGCACTTGCATAGAGAAAGGTGAGTGCTTAGTGGGTGGAGGATTATTCCTTTAAGAGGACCTGTCACTTTTCCCTGGTTGGGAAGCGTTTCTGTAAAGCCCAACCTTTGCCCTCCACCGCATAGGAGCACTACAGCAACCTTTGAAACTGGTGTCCTTGGCCAGTTTCAATGATGCCATGGGTTCTTCTCACCCTTTTCTTCCTTTGGCAGTGGGCAAATCCTAAATGCTGCAGAGAGTCACGCTACGTTTTCATGTTGCTCTGTCCTCTGCAGCATACTTCAATATAGAACTGGGGGAATGGGTTGGCTGAGCCTTGGTGTCCTGTGCTCACAGGAAGCAGGTTAAAATAATGCTGGGCAGATTGCACCTATGTAGTTGCGAAATTAAGAGTTTCAGCTTTGGAGAAATTGGTAGTTTCGTGTTTGGCTGTAATCTAATTTCTTGTAACTCATCAGATATACAAGAGGGACAGGCTAGAAATATGCAAAGGTGTTTGAGTCTAAAACAGGAACAGCTGGCAGGTCCATAGAATTTGAGCTCAAAGTGCTGTTTAAAAGGTAAGAAAACTTTCAAAACTTACTGAAAATGTCCTTATCCTTTTCACTGCCTTCCCCTACTGAGCTCATCTAAAATCCCCTCCTCCTCCTCGGCACTTAGCCCCATGTCACACTAACAATGCAGGATCGCTAGTAAATGCAGAGAGGATATATACTGACTTTCTATGTGTCACTCCCTCACCGGCTTTGCCATCAAGGCATCACCCCTTCCTGTCAAAAATGTGCTAAAACCTGCCAGACAGAGAGTGCCACTTCCTCTTCAGTCCATACATAGTGGCACATTCCAGTAGGTGGGTGCATTCAGCCCCTGTTATGGCCTTCAAAGTGATCCTGCCACTAGCAAGTTTTCACCAGCAACAGGATTACCATTGTGACATGGTCCATACCA
Source organism: Nanorana parkeri (assembly GCF_000935625.1). Classification (NCBI taxonomy): domain Eukaryota; kingdom Metazoa; phylum Chordata; class Amphibia; order Anura; family Dicroglossidae; genus Nanorana; species Nanorana parkeri. Next base: position 157,053 of record NW_017307325.1, read on the forward strand.
AGGTCTTGCATGGAGTCCAGCCCATTCCCACCATGCTGTTGGTCATCTTCTTCCCCCAGTAGAACCCCACAGACTTCAATGAGGCTTTATTTCTACTTTAGGAAATGGAAGCGGAAAGAGGAGACCCAGCCTGTGGTAACCATCATGATGACATGTGGTTAGGTTGCAAGAACTAGGTAAGTATGGAGCTGTGGAGAGGGATGGTGAAATTAGCTTAACCCCTTCATGACTGAGGCCTTTTTTTCATTTTTTGTACCCATGTTATATTCCAAATTTTAGGCCTGAAAATTACTTAAAACCCCCCAACATTATATATTTTCTGAATGCCAAGACCCTATAGAATAAAATAGAATGGTGGTGAGGAAAATTTCAGGAAAATTGGAAAGTTTTTTTACCTTTCAACTCAAAATCAAATACAAGATTTTAATCATCCATGATTAAGAGGAGTACATTATGATTATTATTATTATTATTATTATTAATTGTATACATGTTCAGATGAATGAACATAAGGAGGTATTGTGTGAGGCTCCAGCGGCGTAACACTAAACTGTATTACTCCTCGTGTCCTTTGGGACTGTAGTCATTTAGAACAATATGGCGAGGAGCCATGATCACCTGCGCTGTCAATATGGTTAATTGGAGTCGTGAAGTAAATACTTCACGTGAGCAATACCTCACTGTGCTTGATATAAAAGATGAACCATTAAGATTCCAATTATCTCAGTGATTAGACAGCATGCCTGCTGGGTGATCTCATCTTCTGTGTTCATGGATTATAAAAAGGCTTAGAAAAGAACAGGCCAAGAGCAAACAGCTGAAACTCAAAACAACCAATCACTGACTCAGCTGCAGTAAACTGAAATCTGATTGGATTTGGAGTCTGTGCATTTTGTACACCAACGTTACTGTATAATAACAATTAAAGTATGTGAAACCCAACTGATACAATCACATATAGGCTTTAACATGGGATTGTAATTTCAAAAGCTGTTTTCGGTATTTTTGAATCAGTAGCTTTAATTAATACCTGGGCATCCTGCCATGGAGGTACTTCCTGGTATCGGGTGGCATCACTGTGCCCCTGTCTTCCAGTTGTGGCCTTGCGTTGTCACCCTGTCACATGGGTATCTGATGGAGACTACAAGGGGCCATTTCAACACCCATTACACAGGCATGGTCCACTGTTAACCTGCCCTGATAAATGTCATTCAGCTGTTGCTGGAGTGCATGTAGACTCGAATTGGCTCACCAGCAAAGAGATGCAGCAATGGATGAAAAAGAGCTCAAAATTGTATATTTACTTGCTTTCAGCCAACTGTATTAAAACTTTCTACGGCATGAGGTGGCGTCCTGTTCTGTGGATACATTTTAAAATGATCAGTTGCCGAACTAGAAGTCAGCACACTAGATCTAGGACAAGAACCAATCACCATGGCTCTTAGTCATGTGATCATTATGATATCATAGTGATCACATGACAGTGTTTACGAACACTGGGCCTGATGCATTGTCATTGTGCCTGTTAGCCAACATTGATAGAAATAGGGACACCGGCACTCCAGATGCAAATCAAATGCGCCTATTTATTGACGTAAATGCAGCATATCACACTGGTGCAAGGTTTTGGGGTCTCGCCGGATCCCCTTCCTCAGGCAGAACATGTTCTGCCTGAGGAAGGGGATCCGGCGAGACCCCAAAACCTTGCACCAGTGTAATATGCTGCATTATCGTCAATAGACGCATTTGATCTGCATCTGGGGTGCCGGTGTCCCTATTTCTATCTGTGTACATGACGGTTGCCATCCATTGACCACCGCTGCACCCATCCAATTCATATGGAACAAGCAGTCAGCAGTGTGATGGGTTCATGGACTTGTTAGCCAATATTCACACTAGTGTGGCATGTGAATGTGTGCATGCATGGACAATACTCGCGTATCATACTTGCAGTATCATCTTTTAACGGCACCCCAAATGCACCAAGCAAGGTGTCCGAGACCAAAAAGCACCACCAAGAAATGACCGCAAACTCAGAATATATGCCCCTGCTCTTTGGGGTAATCTAACTCTATTTGGACCGCAAGGGTCGGATGCAGAGGAAAAAAATACACCAAGCCTGTAGCTATTATAACTGGCAGAAATTCCTCCATAACTATTAAAAAAAAAAACTTCCACAGTATCTGTCTCTGCCACTGTAATTCACTGCTGCTCTTTCTGACATGTGATGTACAGTACACACACATTTATGGAAAGGTTGCCATGGAAGCCGTCTCCACGGCAACCGAGACTATTCTTAAAAAAAATGCCCAAAGCAAGGACAGACATTTGCACCCACATTTGCCTAATGCAAACAAAGGAACAGGAAGTATGGGTAAGAATAGCAATGCCGGATATAGCAGGAAGATACGCCAGTTTTAGCAAGCCGAAATAATGGGCCCGTTAACCCCATGTAACCCGGACATCGCCTGATAACTCCATCAAAGTGAACTCATCTGGATGTGACACTGACCTAGATTGCTGCAGATTAGCTGCTACAGAGGGTTTGCAGCAAACGCCGACGAGCCACTTCTCTCCATTCCTCTCTGGAAATGAATGAAAGTGACCCTGTCACTACATTCCAGAAATTACAACGGCAACAACCTGTAAAAGAAGAGATTCTATGCAACCTTTTCGGCAGGTGGTGACTCTAATCTACACACTCTTGAAGAGCTATGGCCATTGCTGGTCTTCTGCTGTTTCCTGTAGTGATGTAGAGGCCTGATGGAGGAACTATAGAGCACAGCGGAGGACCAGTCATCCAACATATGCAGAAGTGTGGGGAATAAGTGGCACATGTAGTTTTCGAGAGAATTAAGATAAGGTAAGTATATGCAAAGCCGACACTTTTGCTTGTTTTGCATAGAGGAAGCAATGGTTAGGATATATGTTGGGTCTTTTTTTCTCTATAGCTCCTGTTTGGGGGATTTCCTTTCACTTCCTATGTCAGAGAAACAGCAGGAAGTCAGAGAAGAGCTCTCGAAAGTGAGGGGCTAGCCCATCACAAGACAGCTTTACCCATTGGGAGATTTACCCTCACTTATTTTTCTTTTGACAGCTCAAAAACTTTGGATTTCCCATCACTTTCTGTCCTGGTCACGATGGTCATGAGGGCCAGTAGAAAGGGTGAACCTCCCCAGTGAGGAGACTAATAGTATTAAGAAACAAACAGTTTTTCTATACAACAATGACATGCACATAAAATACTAGAAGTGAAGGGTATACAACGCTCAGAGGCGTTTATAGTTTAGTCCAGGTAATTGAGGATTTGGGTAGTGGACAATCAGCCCTTCTACCAAATCGAAAGGGTCACGGTGTCACCCTCCTGGGAACCAAATTCTGGGTTAGGAAACATAAATAACAAGATGTGCTTAACTTGAATAGTGTAAACATATCAGAGACAAAAACTACAAGTAGAAATAGTGCCATCACAGGAGTTAACACGATATCTGAGTCTAGGTCAAAGACAGAGGGACCAGACAGGTGTATCACCTTATAGGTTTCCATCTTAAAGGAGATCTATGAGGTGAGTGATTTCCACTCATCCTCATAGTTAGAGCCGACCTGTGACAAAGAAGCTGTCACAGGTCGGCTCTATCGATCGGGAAGTGAGCAGAAACATGCACAATCTGCTCACTTCTCGATCGTCTTGGGCTCCTATTTCTTCTACTGACACCAATGACTGGACACAATTCCTCCCAGTGACACCAACGATGCGGCATTATTCCTCCTGCTGTAACCAATGAGTGGGCACCATTCCTCCTTCTGACACCAAGGATAGTGCTCTATTCCTCCCACTGACATCAATGATGGTGCTCTATTCCTCCCACTGACACCATCAATGGGGCACTATTCCTCCCACTGACACCAACAATGGGGCACTATTCTTCCCACTGACATCAACAATGGGGGAATTATTCTTCCCACTGACACCAACGATAGGGCACTATTCCTCCCACCGACACCAATGATGGGGCACTATTCACCCCACTGACAACAATGATGGGGCACTATTACTCCCACTGACACTAACAATGGGGCACTATTCCTCCCACTGACACTAACAATGGGGCACTATTCCTCCCACTGACACCAACGATGGGGCTCTATTCCTCCCGCTGACACCAACGATGGGGCTCTATTCCTCCCGCTGACACCAACGATGGGGCACTATTCCTCCTACTGATGCCAACGATCAGGCATAATTCCTCTCATTGACAATATTGATAGAGCTCTATTTCTCACTGATTCCAGCGATGGGACACTATTCCTTTCACTGACAAAAAAAAAAGCAGCTGAAGGAAGTTCCAGGTGCATCCAGGTATGGAGGAGCATGTACCAGTCAGCCTCGCCACACAGGAAGTCTAAGCTTCAACTCCAGGGGCTTGTAGGTTACACAAGGCATACCTTTCACTTGCGGCAGCTGAATGGAGAGGTGGGGGGGGCAAGTATGTGCTGAGATCTATTCATTAAATATGCAGAGAGAGAGAAGGAACAAACCCTCTGTGGCTCTGGATTAGGCATGAGTGGAGTGATTTCAGCGAAACTGCAATATGCAAAACAACGGATTTCACTGCAGGCAACATTTTGCTGAAGCAGAAAGTCTCTGCTTCTCTTCGAGCTGCTTTTGCAGAAATTTGCTTGGAGAAAAAGTAATTTTTTATATATTCATTTAGAGTGTTGTATGTATTTAATTATTTTTTTTGGGGGGGAGGGGGGGGGGGGATTTAGGTTAGTTTGTTTT
>NW_017307325.1:161847-166395 GCF_000935625.1 Nanorana parkeri
AGGCTAGTTTGTTTATTTAATGTAGTTTTCTTGTTTTGAATGTGTATGCCTTTGTTATTTGAGTTTTTGTCTTTTACATATCCTTTTTTACCTTAATAAACATCCATTTTTAATAGCCACCAGCCCACACTTTGCGCATCTGGTGGCTTTTAATCCTGGCGGTCACTGACAGCTGCGGTCTCTGTTGATGACCTGAGCTGTTGTTGATCCAGAGTGGTCCCCAAGCATGAGATCACTATGAAGGTGCCCATACATCTGCCGATTATCGTACGATAATCGCGGGAAATCCCGCGATTGTACGATAATCGTCAGGTGTATGGAAGGCGTGCGACCGTTTCTACTGTATGGGCGCACGTCTTTTGTCTCCGGAGCAGGCTTGAAAACCCGCCGAGAATCGTACGATTGTCGCCGGGTTAGTGGCGTTCTTGGGAGACAAATGCCGCACGGGCCGGTGTTCAGCATTGCAGTCATTGGAAGCATGCTCCTCAGCAGGAAGGGCTTGCGATGATCGCAAGTACGATCTGCCTGTCCAAGATGGGCAGATTGTACGTTTTTTTTAATTACCTTACAACCATCGCAAGAAGAAAGTCTTGCGATGGTTGTAAGGTGTATGGCCAACTTTATCTGCAAGCTATGAAGCAGTGATTGCATATAGACTCAGGGCTTCACTGAAAAAATAAGCCTTCAGCCTGCAGATGACACTGCAGAGTCAACTGAAGCCTGAAAGGTGGCAGTGGGCAGTGGTAATTTGCTTAATACTGCACAATTGCAGTACTAAAAAAAATTACATTCTTGCACATTTCTTTGCCTACAAGAAAAAAAAAACAGGGTAGGGTTTTCAATAGGTGAAGTGAAAGCCTTAGTGAAAGCCATATATTGTATGTGCTCCATATATGCTGTATAGATGAAAAATATTTAGGTAAGCAAATCAGTCAGATATTATTAGGTTAACCAACGCAGGCTGTCACTGCTATGTTTGGCTTTGGCATCAAGTCACTATTATTAAAAATCAAAGACTACCTGAATTGCTCTTTCCCATTAACTCTAATTCATCTCTCAGTTTCACTCATGTTGATTCTTGATTGCTGTGTTCTCTATACGGTAATTTGGAAGAATACTTTTTTAATAATACAAATAGCCCTTAAATCTTAGGGAATTGTTTGGGGTCATTCCAGAGCTCCAACTTGCTCCAGTTTAGTGTATCTGCCTCATCACCTCCTCCCATGCTCACCTCCAGGACTTATCCAGAACCTCTCCCATCCTCTGGAACTCCATACCACATCCTGTGGAATGTAAGCGCTCATGAGCAAGGTCATTACCGTATCATTCTTTTGTATGGTATTGTATTGTAATTGTACTGTCTCCTCATATTTAAATAAGTGCTACGCAAACTGGTGGCACGATATAAATCCTGAATAATAATAATCTAAATATGGTTTGCATGAGATCATCAACAATTTCCTGACCCCCTAGGTGGCCACTAGAGGGAGGCGTTGCAAATCATGTTAGTGATATACTTTATCTTCAATATACACCAATCAGCCACAACATTATGACCACTGACAGCTGAAGTGAATAACATTGATTATATCATTCCAATGGCCCCTGGAAGGGGGGGGGGGGATGTCCCCGAAGTTGATGTGCTGGGAGCAGAAAAAAATGGGCAAGTGTAAGTATATGAGCAACTTTGACAAGGACCAAATTGTGATGACTAGACGACTGAGTCAGAGCAACTCCAAAACTGCAGCTCTTGTGGGATGTTCCCCGTCTGCCGTGAACCAGCTACGGGGTCATGGGCAGTCAAGGCTCATTGATGCATTTGGGGAGCGAAGGCTGGCCCGTGTAGTGTGATCCAATAGAAGAGGTACTGTTAAAAGTATTTTTAAAAGTAAAAGTTATTGCTAGTTCCAATAGAAAGGTGTCTGAGCACACAGAGCATCACAGATTGTTGTGTTTGGGGCTGCGCAGCCGCAGACTAGTCCGAGTGCCCATGCTGAACCATGTCCACTGCCAAAAGCACCTACAATGGCCACGTGAGTGTCAGAACTGGACAACAGAGCAATGGAAGAAGGTGAGCTTGTCTGATGAATCATGCTTTCTTTTCCATTACGTGGATGGCAGCCTCTGTGTGTGTCGCTTACCTGGAGAAGAGATGGCACCAGCTTGCACTATGGGAAGAAGACAAGCCAGTGAAAGCAATGTGATATTTTGGGCAATGTTCTGCTGGGGAACCTCGGGTCCTGCCATTCATGTAGATATTACTTTGACACATACCACCGACCCAAACATTGTTGCTGACCAAGTACATCCCTTTATGGAAACAGTATTCCCTTATGGCAGTGGCCTCTTTCAGCAGAATAATGCGCCCTGCCACACTGCAAAAATAGTTCAAGAATGGTTTGAGGAAGACAACAATGAGTTTGAGGTGTTGACCTGGCCTTCAGATTTTCAAGATCTCAATCCAATCGAGCATCTGTTGATGTGCTGGAGAAACAAATCCCATCTAAAAATGCCTCGCCTCACAACTTACAGAACCTAAAGGATCTGCTACTGATGGCTTGGTGCCAAATACCACAGCACACCTTCAGAGGTCTAGTGGAGACCATGCCCCCAATGGGTCAGGGCTGTTTTGGCAGCAAAAAGGGACCTACTCAGTATTAGGCGGGTTGTCATAATGTTATGGCTGATCGGTGTAGCACGGAAGGCAAGACAAATTTCAAATCATGTCAAACATGACTCTTATTCGAACCTTACAACAGTAACTCACATCCAGTACGTGCTGAAAACACTCCATAGTTTTCCCTGAAACCTCATCTCATTCTGGCCGCCTTCTGCATGGCAAATATCTCACATAAATTTGCCGGAAACCCCGGCCATCGGCCATGATCGGTTTAGGTTTATTCTACGGGGGCTACGGCTATAAAATCGCATAAACGCAGAGATAAAGAAACCGTAACTCCAGATCTCAACGACCATAACGCAATTGTGTTTTAGCCTATAAAATTACAACTGGGATTATAATAATGGTCGCGGTGACAACAAATCTTCCAATAAAACAACAAAATAAACCTCCCAAGCAAACACAAACACGCAGGGAAGCTTGCTATCTGATTTGAAGCCCGGCCACGGTTTGTTGAGATTGCTGAATATTCCCAGCATGACAATAACCTTACTGGGGGGGGAAAGAAAAGACGGGCTGAGCGCAGCGGGAGATAAGGCTGCCCAGGCGTTCTGCAGCGGAACAGAAACTGAAAACTAATTTACAACAACTATTGTTCAGCACAACAAGTATTTATGGAGAGAGCCAACCGCGGGGTGATGGGTATCATAAAACTGTCTGCTGCCTGCAAATTCAATTAAAACAAAACGCCAGGCGAGCAGACATTAACGCAGCTGCAATACATACAGGGGAGCTGTTTGGGCTGTCAAAGTATGTGTAATTCTCTCCAGCAAAAGATATACACAGACCTGCCAGACCATGCAGCCAGGCTGGCGACTTGACTTTTTCCTATTGCAGTCAGAAATACGGCTTGGTCACCTTCCTACAGCCTGTGATTGGATAAGGAAGGAGCAGCAGCAGACTGATAAGATTATCGTTCTCTCTTCCTGTTATTTTGTCATTGTGCTTACATTAGTTTCGGACTATAAAGAACTTGTAAAGTCCCAGCATGAACTATCTTGTTATAACATCAGGGCAAAAGGGGCAGCTGCACAGGGCCCAGTCATTGTTGTGGGACCCAAAGCAGCTGCCCTTTAAGCAGGTCCTGCGCTGCAAAACTCCTACCACTGGCCATGCATCTCAGCACTGAGAGCAGAGCAATGCATGATCGCAGAGCGGGTCACATGGAGAGAAGAGGCGGGTGGATTCCTTCCCTCTCCATGCTGTGTGAATGTGCTGAAGGAGGCGGCTCTGCTATGACCCGATGTTCACTGGCCTTTACACCTGGAGGGGGGAGAGGAAGCCTTTCCGGGTGAGGGGACTACAGCCTGAATCAGGGCAGCCTGAATCAGGGCAGCATGAACGGTGGGTGTCTGATGGGGAGGCCCTGCGTGTTTGTGCTGGCTGCTGGATGTGCGTATTAGGGAACACTGAACGTCCAGAGAGAGGGGTCACTCTGCTGCTTGTCTGTATGTGATGGAGGTCACTACGTGCTGCTTGTCTGTATGTGATGGGGGTCACTCTGCTGCTTGTCTGTATGTGATGGAGGTCACTACGTGCTGCTTGTCTGTATGTGATGGGGGTCACTACGTGCTGCTTGTCTGTATGTGATGAGGGTCACTATGTGCTGCTTGTCTGTATCTGATGGGGGTCACTATGTGCTGCTTGTCTGTATCTGATGGGGGTCACTATGTGCTGCTTGTCTGTATGTGATGGGGGTCACTACGTGCGCCTTGTCTGTATGTGATGGGGGTCACTATGCTGCTTGTCTGTATGTGATGTGGGTCACTACGTGCTGCTTGTCTGTATGTGATGGGGGGTCACTACGTGCTGCTTGTCTGTATGTGATGGGGGGTCACTACGTGCTGCTTGTCTGTATGTGATGGGGG
>NW_017307325.1:166768-185561 GCF_000935625.1 Nanorana parkeri
TCGTATAGGCGTATGCGGGGGCGAAATTGCATAGGGGGGGGTTGGTTAGGGGTTGGGGTGGGGGGCCCAAGAAAATATTTGCCAAGGGTCCAATCAGTATTAAAGACGGCCCCGGCACTGTAATAGGAATACATACTAGAGTTGTTTCTGATAATGCAATCAAAGCTTACATGAAAAAAATCCCTTTTATATAGCGAGTGCTGCCTTCTGTCTTCCCATCACTTTCCCAGGCTGTGACTATAGGACAGGGGTGGGAAAAACCCGCCCTGCAGCTGTTGTGGAACTACAAGTCCAATGAGGCATTGCAAGACTGACAGTTACAGACATGACTACCAGAGGCAGAGGCATGTTGGGATTTGCAGTTAGAGCACATCTGGAGGGCCAGAGTTTTCCACCCCTGCTATAGGAGCCCAAGCAGCCTTCTACAGCAGCAGTCAATGAACAGCTAATGGAGCTGACTACACTGCCTGACATGCCTGCGACCACTAGAGGGAGAACCTGCAGATCTGGACATGAAGTATCACCACACAGATACAGCACAGCAGGCGAGTCAAACTGCGAACAATACATCTAAAATGAGTTTAACGTTCACAATGAGCGCCCGGAACGAGTGGCCGCTGACAATCCACCAGAGTTTCCCTTCTAACGGCCTTTAGTACTTTTGATTGTTATCAATAGCCGCTGAGCTTTTTAGCAACATTACAAGCCTTGACAAATCAAACTGCTGATGTGTGAAACAGCTCTCTACCAAGTCAATTACCACTTCATTCCCCGCCATTCCTTATTTATCTGACTGCGCAATTTATCGGCACGTGGCCAAGTCCCAGAACTGCCTGCAAACAACAAAATTCTTTTAAAGCTCTGGTTTTCTCTGGGAGTCAAACTGTCTGCCCCTTGTTCCTCCACCGCTGTCTTTGTGTGTGTGCGGTTCAAAGGCCCACATGCTTCCATTTATATTTTTCCCCACATTTACATGCAGGCCAAGCTGGCCAGCCGAAGTGACAGTCAAGGGGGCAGGGGCAGAGGAGTATATACTGTACACAAAATAGCGCTTGTAGTAAGCATTGAAATTGCGGCCCTTTCTAAAATCTCACACCAGTATGTTAGATCTCTTTTATCAAGTTAAATCTTTAAAAACTCCTCAGAATCCCCCCTTACATCAGAGTCCCCATGAGTCCCCCTTACATCAGAGTTCCCATGAGTCCCCCTTACATCAGAGTTCCCATGAGTCCCTCTTACATCAGAGTTCCCATGAGTCCCCCTTGCATCAGAGTCCCCCTTACATCAGAGTCCCCATGAGTCCCCCTTACATCAGAGTCCTCATGAGTCCCCCTTACATCAGAGTCCCCCTTACCTTAGAGTCCCCATGAGTCCCCCTTACATCAGAGTCTCCATGAGTCCCCCTTACATCAGAATCCCCAGAGCACCTCTTACTTTAGAATCCCCAGAGCCCCCCCTTGCATCAGATCCTTCAGAGTCCCCTCTTACATCAGAGTCCCCACTTTCATTAGAATACCCTGAGCCCCCCTTACATCAGAGTCCCTCCCCCCCTTCAATCAGAATCCCTAGAGTTCCCCTTACATCAGAGTCCCCAGAGCCCTCCAGACATAGTACAGGAGGTGGTCAGAGACTGCAAACATACTACAGGAGATGGTCAGGGACTGCAGACATACTACAGTAGATGGTCAGAGACTGCAGACATACTACAGGAGATGGTTAGGGACTGCAGGCATGCTAAAGGAGATGAACAGAGACTGAAAGCATGCTAAAGGGGTTGTTCCGGACAGGGGACATGCTTCAGGGGAGACTTGAGACACATTACATGAGACTGCTAGAGATCTCTGTTATCCCAGCCCTTTGCCTTCTATGGACATCTTGTCACTAACATGTGAGATCTCAAAAGATTTAGCAAAACCTTGCAAGATCATGGGGAACAGGCTGCGTCTTTGTGCATGCACCTTGTTATTGCTTATATGTTGCCCTGGCTTTGACAACATGAGTGCAGGTAGTGTAATGCCCCTTGCCATAGCCATTGGAACGTATAAACAATAACAATGGCAGATCTCATACAGTACATGTGCCAGATCTGGCACGGCACGGCACGGCAAGCTGGCAGTGAAAACGTGGAAGAAGATGCCAGCCACCAATGACATCTCCAAGGCAAGATGGTGGCACAGGTTGGATGGAAGAGGAGAAGAGGTGTCTTAGCATTCTGGTATATAGAGATACATTTGGCTAGTAAATTCGGTTTATTTGCAATGAGTATTAGACTAATGTTGGCGGTTTAGAATGAGGGGAGGGGGGAATGTCGGCTTTAAAAATGACTTGCCGTATTAATATTAATAATTACATTTAACACTCTTCACAGCGAGATTCAATACACAGGGTGGCACAGTGGTGCAGCGGTCAGCACTTCTGTATTGCAACTCTGGGGTCCCCAGCTGAAATCCTGGTATGGGTAATATCTGCAAGGAGTTTGCATGTTCTCCCTGTGCTTGCATGGTTTTCCTCCCACACTCCAAAGACATGCTGCTAGGTTAATTGGCTCCTGTCTAAAATCAAACCTGTATGTGAGATAAGGAACTTAGTTTGGAAGCCCCTTGAGGGCAGGGAATGATGTGAATGTACAACTATGTATACTGTGGCATAAAGTGTTGGCGCTATATAAATACCAATAAAAAATGAATAAAAGATCAGATGGTAAAAGACATAAAAATGCAAATGGATGAACGGAACAGCACAGAGAATATGTATCCTTTACTGGTTTGAGAAAACAATAACGGGTTATTCACAAAGCTGCCCAAGGCAGCCGAGTGAATAACCGAGCCGTAGTGAAGTGAGCCTAACAACGTTCAGCTATTCACCCCGGCTCATGACAAGGTAGAACATAGTCTCATAACAATTTTACACCCAAACTCCCACGCTGATATGCCACCACCCTACAATAATCCCCACCTCCCAATTAAAGGAGAACTATGGGGTGTGTAGGCGGGGTTCACTCTTGGGGTGTTGCGTGTGTGTTCCCTTTGGGTTGGCTGGGTAACCCCGTGCATGCAACTCGAAAACAGACACCCCACGGTCAGGGGCCACGGCCTTGGCCTCGTGCAAACACTCCCACACGTGTAGTACTGCGTACACAGGGCCTCATGGCTTCAACCGCCTCTGCGGTCTTCGGCGCTTCCTCCCCCTTAGGGAGAAAGGCCACCATGAACGGCACCCTGTGTCAGGCATAGCCCCATTGCGCACCTACCCTCCTCAGATGGTTACAGCCACGATACAGTCCAACATCACACTCCGGTAGAACCCCACCTTCTCAGAGGTTGGAGGGAGAAGAACCAGTCCACACAGATAGTCTTTTTGTTGGTTTTACTTGAAGGTATAAACAGAACCAAGTATACGTTTCAGCCACCCCCGGGTGGGATGACGGCACATCAGCCCAGGTGCAGCCCAGAGTCCCCGACTTACTTCGGCCAGAGGCCCACTGGCAAATATCGTCAGCACTACAGCTCCTCCATATTCTCAGGAATCCCATCCTTGTCAGTCCTAGCTCGGTGGGTTTCCCCCTTTGGGGAAACTAGGGCATCTTTGTAGCTCTACATAGTCCTAGGCCTGGTCCTGTCCTTCCCATGGACCAGCCTATGTTCAGAAACAGTCACCCTCCGGAGACTCTGCAAACAGTCCTAGACTTCTGCTCTCCTGTAATCTCTGCCCAGACCTCTCCTTCCCCTCTCGGGCACCCCCTCTAAATGAACTCTCTTGGGACACAGAGTCTCCCCAGGCCAGAGCTGCATCTATCTCCAGGGCCCCATGGGGACATCTAGTGGCCGTTGGCCATACTGCACCTACCTACAAGTGTTTTTCCCCATAGTTCTCCTTGGGGTAACGGGAGGACACAAACTAGCGTACCACACTCGAGATTGGAGTTAAATGGCTGTTTTATTACAAATTTCAAGCCAAACAGGGTGTGTATAAATAACACAATCACTTATAACAAACAATCAAAGTGACCATCAACCCTTAACACTAACTTTAACCCCGTACTTCCGGGGTTCCCTGTCCACCCTGTCATGTAGTCCTTCCGCCTATTTTTTTCTTTTCTTTTGCTCCAGGACTATCTATACGGCTGATTTCAGCTGTAAATTGACTGCACTTCGGTTAGCCGAAGTGCAGAAGGACTTCGACTCAACCGATCCAACATCTGAAGCTCCAGCAGCTCACTCGCTGCCGTTCGCCCTATTCACATAGGGGTCGAACAGCAGTGAGTGAATATCCTCCGTGGTACCGAGCAGAATAGCAAATCAATGAGAATAGTTTAAAAAAAAAGTTGAAAAAATAATTTTAAAATGTAAAAAAATTGAAATTATAAAATAAATATTTTATTTTTTTTAAAGAAAAAAAAACAATTGGGCAGAGCTAGCACTGACAGCTAGGTCCACCCAACTGTTTCCTATTGGTTGGCACCTGTTAGAGTCTTCTAATGGCCAATGAATAACAAATGGGTGGAGCCGGCCGTGACGTCACTGTTGGCTCCGTCCAGTTGTTATTGTTTAACCAGTTGCAAAAAAAACGGACGGACGGCACTGCTGTATTGGCGGGTTGCCATGCTCGCGGGCGCGCACGGACAGAGAAGAACCGTGCAATGCAAACACCCATTACGGGGTGTGTCACATATAGACGATCGGCGGCTCTATAGCCTGCCGATCGTCTATATGTGCTTGTTTTTTCGGTCCCCGTCTGCTGCCGCCGCTTTTCCGCTTGCTTTCGCTTTGCGCCCCCCCTCCTGACCCCTCACCTTCAATCCCGGGATCCGCTGCCCCATCTGCGGCCCGGGACCGGCTCAGGAGGGCATCAAGAGGAAGGGAGATCAGCTCCTTGCTGATCTCCCTCCGGGCTGTGAATGCAGAAGTGATGTGTATTACATCACTTCCGCATTCACCTGTCAGTCATCTAGCCAGAGAGAAGAAGCTGATGAAGCAGATCTCTGCTTCATCAGCTTCTTTTGTTGTCCACAGGTGACATTAGGGGTCCTGGAGACCCCTAATGTCTCCATAAAGAGGACCTGTCAGTTATCTTTTTTGAGGTTTCACGCGCGCATGCAATTTTAAGGCTTGACATGTTTGGTGTCTTTTTACCCGACGTGACCCCGTCTTTTATATTTTACCAAAAAATTGGGTAATAATAAATGTTTTATCATTTAATATAGGGGAAACTGTTTTTTTTTTGTAAATGTTCGGAAATTTTTCCTTAATATAGTAAAAAAATAAAAACAGCAGTGGTGAATAAATACCACCAAAAGAAAGCTCTATCTGTCCCCAAAAAATGGTATAAAATTAATTTCAGTACAGCGCTGCATGACGGAATAAATGTCAGTCAAAGTACCGCAGCGCTGAATACTGAAAAATGGCCTTAGGCCAACCATTCGCCCCGCTTCGGGTGTCACTTCAGCTCAGTGGAGTCGAAGCATATGCCTTCGGCTCAGCTGAGCCTCTCGGCTGCCTTCAGCTGCTGTACGGGCTATTGTGAATAGCCCGTACAGCAGCCCTTTGGTTCCAGTGAACCGAAGGGCTCCGGCGGCCAAAGAGAGCCGAAGGATCAACCAAAGCTAAGGCTGGATCCTTCGGCTCCTTTGTGAATAACCCCCTAAAACACAAACTACTGTCTGAAGGGGCCCTGAAGGCCACACAATGAGTGCAAACAGTTGCATGCGGACCCTGGGCCACAATTTGGATGCCAGGACCTTAGATTGTGTGCTTTAAGGAAACCCATGCCTACCACTGGTAAAATACAAGATCCCCAGCCTACCATGACACAGGCTTTCTGACTTATGCACTGTTGCATTCTGCTGGAGAGCATTAGCAATCCGCAGATTGAGTTTATTTGTTGCTTACATCTGCTGTTTAATAATGTTCTCACGATTCCACTCCATGTACCTGATACGAAAGTCATCTTCCTTCTGCCCCCCGGGACCTAGAGTATGTATCTCCTCTCTGAGAAGTGACCTGTGCCGCCTGGCCTCAAGCGATATCTTCTTATAAAGAAACCAATTCCAGTTCACCTGTAAAGCTTTCTTTATTGTCTGCGTCCCTTGCGGATTAACAGGCGAAGCGCTTGACTTCCTACTATAGACGCAAAATCTAAATCAGTCAATCCTATTATACGTAGGTAATCCTCAGTAAAGTCATTAAAGTGGACCTAGCATCAGATATATATTTTATTCATTGTACAAAACTAAAGTATTACACATAGAACAGGAATTTGGAATATTAAGCACTAAAGTTAAAAAAAAATTTCCCCGAGAGTTTATCCCAATCTGCCGGGTTTCCATGGCAAAGATTAGATAAACAATTATTTTATTCTGCTGGAAAACGCTTTGAATGAATATAGAGCACATTAACTTGTTTTTACTCCTCTTGCAGTTTCCACAACGGCTTATTTACAGGCAGTCATATTTGATCCTGTGGGGTATTGTTTATTTGAGGTTTTCATAAAAAAAAAAAAAAATACATAGAGATATACAAAAGCTTTTTTATTTGTTTAATTGGTCTTCCAGGTTTAACTCACTGCTCGTTGAGAATAGCAGATCTGCACACATGAGGGAGTGTGTAACTAGCAGCTAAATATGGAAAGTCACATGTACTTCATTTCCTTGGTAGCAGTCATAGTAGCAGAGATCGTCGGGCAGCCTAAGGTCACCTTGATGATCAGGGTTATTTGACAGTGATCACCTGACAAGGCAGTGCTGCCTGAATACTTCTCTGCCCTATGTCCCCTTCTGCCCCTTTTTTGTCAGGGAAGAGGAATGAAGGTAGGTAGGAAAGAAAAAAGAAAGATAGGAGAGAATGAAGGTGGGAAGGAAAGACTGGAAGGAAGGAAAGGAGGGGGAAAAGAAGGAAGGAAAGGAGGGGGAAAAGAAGGGAGGAAAGGAGGGGGAAAAGAAGGAAGGAAATGAGGGGGAAAAGAAAGGAAAGAAAGGAGGGGAAAAGAAAGGAGGGGGAAAGAAAAAGGAAATAAAGAAAGGGAAGGAAGGAAAGAAAGAAAGAAAATAAGAAACAGAAAGAAAAGCAGGCAGGGAGAGAGAAAGAATTGAAGAAGAGAAGGGAGGAAAGAAAAGAAGGAAGGACAGACAGACAGAAAATAAAGGAAGTAAGCACAGAAGGAAAAAGGGAAGGAAGGAAAGAAAGAAGGAAGGGAAGAGCGAGAAGGAAGTAAGGACAGAAGGAAATAGGAACAGAAGTAAGGAAGGAAGAAAGGAAAAAATGCAAGAAAGACAGGAAAGAAAGAAGCAAGGAAAAGGGAATGAAGTAGAAAGAAAAGCAAAAAGGGAAATAAGGAAGGCAGGGAGGGAGGAAGACTGAAAGAGAGCAAGGGAAAGAAAGATGAAATAAAAGAAGCAAGGAAGGAAAGAGAGAGAAGGAAGAAAGGACAGAAGGAAATAGCAAAGGAAGGCAGAAATGATGGTAGGAGAGAAGCAAGGAAGGAAAGAAGCAAGTCCACAGCTCTGTGCAAGCCCGGAATGAAGCTGCTCAGAGCTTACACAGGTTTCAATTGCCTTACTCCTAGTTGCTGAACGGAGAGATGGGAAAGCCAAGTAAGGTCGTGTGTGGATGGGCTTTGGGCATGTGTTGATGACATCACATGTAATGTGGTGATTCTGAGAGCATTCAGAATTCACTGAAAGGTACAATTCGCTGCAGGTAAACTCCTTCTGGCCTGCACTTTAAGTGGGTTTTGCGTTACCGTACATTTAGGCCCCAGCGTTATGCGCAGTTGGGAAGACAGACATTAAAGTAAACCTGCTTCTTTGTCCTGCATGGTTATAACACTTCTGGTATGCCCTGCAAACCATGTACAGAAACACACTGCAGGACAGTTCCCCAATCACCCCCACCCTCCCTCCCTCCACCCTAAGCCAAGAATTACAACGCCTTCAGCATATCCCTTTAGAAAATGAAGCTGCTTTTTCTCTACAATATTTTACCAATTCGCTGCTGGGAAAATGTTCTCTGCTATGAACATAAAACTCACTTAGGGAAAGACAGTTTCATTTGCCTGACCTCCAGCAGTGAACTGTTTACAACGCAATGAATCTTCGCATACGCATAGACTTATGGCTGTACAGTGAAGGGGAATCTTAACTGTTCCCTTTGCCCCATGTGAGCTTTTTCTTGTACCATCAGCAGCATTACTGGTCTATGACCTTGCCTCCAGCGGCAAGCCAAAGCCATCGGGTCCTCTTAGGGCAGGTGTGGCCCTAGATAAAAAGATCAGAACTTCATAGACTTGTCTGTTTTGGAATATCTTAATAACAAGGGCTGGTAATGATTAAAATGTTCGTGTTCGATGAATCGAATTTTTTTTAATCGATTAATTTTGATTAATTATAACCTACATACAGATACAACTACATTGGCCTATACACATACAGCACAGCAATGAAGTAATAAAATGAACTAGGATATAACCAATCATTCTTAATGCCGGCTATGGCATTTTCATTTTTTCCCAATAATTGTTATTTTCAGAGCTATTTCTTTCCCTTAGCCTGACTCGTAGTGTGGGCGTACATTTTTAATTACATTTAAATATTTCTAGAGTGCATTTATTCCATGGGGACTCGAAGCACTTATCAAATTGGTGGCGGGGGCAGATAGGAGGTGAGGCAGTCATCAGGTGGTAGAATATCATACTAGGGCCAATTTTAGACAGAAGCCAATTAACCTACCAGCATGTCTTTGGAGTGTGGGAGGAAACCCATGCAAGCTCCAAGCACATTGTGTCCTGGTTGGGATTCAAACCAAGGACCAAAACAAACGACAAACGCACTCAACGCACTGTACAACTGGTAACAAATTGTTGAGTGCGTTTGTCGTTTGTTTTGCTTTACCGATTTGGTGCAGCGACGCATGGGGTTTCTCAGCTGCCAATGGGATGTGCGGGATCCCTTGTGTGTTTCTGTACCTTTAAGGAGGTGGGGCGTCCTCCTGACAAGCCTGCACCCAATTTGATATCTTCTGCCCCATGTGCTCCAAGATGGAGACTCTCATAGTTTAGAGTTAGGACCGCACTATAAGAGGTGCCTTGGCGCGGCAGTGCGGCTTACACATCCTTTGCAGAAGACGTGTATCCAAACCTCTGTCATTGTCCTTAGTGGTGAGACAAGTTGTTTTACATGCTAGTTTGTGAGTGTGCCATGATGCCTTTCTACTGTTCAAACCAAGGACCAGGCGCGTCCCGGGGCCTGGTGTCACCCGGAGCGGTTACCGGGTGACCCCCCCGTCGTGACGTCATCGCGCACATGCGGCGATCTTATTGATACCTGCCGGCGACCACCCTGGTGATGGACGCCGGCAGGGAAAGGAGGGGACAGTCACCCGGCGGGATAAGGTATGCTGCCGTGTCCCCTCCTCCCTCCCGAACCATCGGGCTCTCGGGTCCATGACCGAGTGCCCGACTTTTTAAAGGGGGTAACACCAGAATAACAGTCATTTTGGTGTCACCCCTCCAATGGTTTCACCCGGGTGGGGCCGCACCCCCCTTGTGACGCCACTGCCAAGGACCCCAGCGCTCTAAGGCAGAAATGTTAACTACTAAGCCAATGTGCTGCCCCTGTCACCACAATGGGTCACTTTTACCCAATAACTCACCTGTAATAGAAGCATGCATACCTTTAAGTCAACCCATATATTGAAAATCCATTGCTTCTCTGCTCCCCAGATGCTGCATTCATTCAACCATTAGATGAGTCGAATGCTGGCTCTCCCCCCACTGGCCACTGTGGTTCCTCTTGCTGGCCCATACATAGACATGCAAGCCAGGGAAAGGAACCATAGTGGCCGCTGGGGGGAGCAAGTATTCTACAAACCTAAAAGTGTACAATGCTGGCAGCTGCCATGGAATGGATTGCTTTTAAATACATATTCCGCTTGAAAGGTAAGCATATATGTGTTTCTTTTACAGGTGACCTGACCCAATCACTTTAAAGGGCATGTATAGGCCAAAACGTGTTGAGTAAGTAAGGAATAACCCCTTTCAATTTAGTTTTTGCTTTTTGTATCCAGTGGGGAGCTTTCCCTTTACTTCCTGTCCTGTAAACACAATGGAAAGTTAAAGTAAATCCCTACAAAGTGAGGGACAAATTTTTCAGTTGACAGCTATTACCACAACAGGGGTTTCTATTGAAAGGTTTCCCCCTGGCTGTTGTTCTGGTCACCACTGTAAAAATTTGGACTTGTTGTCCCTGTCAATGGTCACAAGGACAAATAGTGAGTGTGAATCTACCCAGCACTGACACAGACCGCAATAAAACTTGGCAAGGGCTCTAATCCTTCACTTACTTTATACAACGCAATGGCTATACATACATTATAGAGCTGACCTCCAAGCACAAAAACTCTGCTCTCCCCTGCCAGCAAGCTCCAAGTGTTAGACTGACAGCATCATGGAATGCAGTAGAGCCCCATTTCCCAGTGATGTTGTTTTCAGGACGCTATTATAAAGACAGACTGAGTTACTGAGACACTAGCTGTAATTAAAATACGTAAAGGGCTAAAGGATGTTTTTTTCTCAGCTTGATAACATGTGGGGTAGGAGTTCTGTAGTTCAGCAAGGGAGACCTGGACAGGGCTGGCAACGTTGCTTGGGATTTTGATGCAACAGAGGCAATGAGGTCATCTCAGTTTAGGAAGTTAGGAGCTTTCTGGATTTCTGTCAGGATCTATGGGTATTTTCTGCACATACAGTAGTAACATAGTAGATAAGGTTGAATAAAGACAAGGGTCAATCCAGTTCCACCTATGTGTGTGTGTATAGGTGTGTGTGTGTGTGTGTGATTGTGTATCTGTATTATTTGACTCTAACACTGCCCATATTTTTGTATATCAAGTGAAATAAAAAACTCATCGAGAAGTTTCTTGAATTTATCAATGCTCTCGGCGGAGACTACCACCTCTGGAAGGGAATCCCACAACTTCACAACTCTCACAGTAAAAAAAAAAAAAAACCCTTCGAATTCTGAGATTGAACCCCCTTTCCTCCAACCTCCTGCGGGTTCTCAATACAGTTTTCTGATTGAACAGTTTGTTGCATAGATTGGGGTCCCCATTGATGATTCTGAAGACTGCAATAAGGTTCCCTCGTAATCACCTCTTTTCTAAGGAGAATACGTTTAACCCCTTCATGACTGAGGCCCTTTTTTCAATTTTTGCACCCATGTTATATTCCACATTTTAGGCCTGAAGGAGGTGATCTTCATAACTCAGGCTTTCTATCTCTTTTTTTTAATTTTTATTATTATACAGGATTTATATAGCGCCAACAGTTTGTGCAGCGCTTTACAATATAAACAAGACATTACAATAAGTTGGCGACCAAAATTGTACCGCATACTCAATGATTTATAAAGTGAAAGTATTACTCTTTTATCCCTTGCCGCAATGCCTCTTTTAATGCACGCCAGTATCCAGGTTTGCTCTGCTGGCTGCTGTTTGGCATTGCTTACTATTGCCAAATCTGTGATCTAAGAGGACCCCCAGGTCTTTTTCCATGGTTGACTTCCCTAAAGTAACACCTCCCTAAGTAGTAGTTTGCGCACACATTCTTTGCTCCCATGTGCATAACCTTACATTTTTCAACAATAAATCGCATATGCCATCTTGTAGCCCAGGCCTCAGTTTTATTAAGGTCCTGTTCAAGTTCAGTTATCTCCTGTTCGGAAACTACTGCCCTACACAGTTTTGTATCATCCGGAAAAAAACAAAATCAAACTTTTTACCTCAATCTCTATGTTGTAGATCAGGGATGCCCACAAGGTCGATGGCGATCTACCAGTCGATCGCGTAGCGATCACTGGTAGATCGCCATGTCCTCTCCTCCCGCCGCTTCTCTGGATCAGCGCTGCTCTCCCCAGCGGGGATCCGAGAAGAAGTGAAGGAACCGGCGGCGGGGGAGGACGGAGCCGCTGTCACAGAACTAATGCAGAGCGGTGAGGAGAGAGAGAGACACTCGGCCAGGATCTGACAGCCTCTATCTCTCCTCACTGCTCGTCCGTTCTGTCACAGTGGCTCCGACACCCCCAAACCCCCCCCCCGCTGCCTCTGCCCGGGAGAGCAGGGGGGATGCAGAGGAGAAGCTGAGCCCATTTGTGCGCGGCCGAGCGGCAGAGGATCGGTACATGTCACTAGTATGTACCAATCCTCTGTGCAGGACAAACACTGGAGCAATCGTCTGATCACTCCAGTGTTTGACGTAGATGAATAAGATGAACAGCATCGCTCCCAGAACTGAACCCTGAGGTACCCCGCTCACAACCTTTGCCCAATTAAAAAATGATCCATTTGACTCGGGCCTCACCTCTCTTCCCCACATTCAATCGCTATCCAAATCCTGCCGTCTTCACCTTCGTAACTTCTCCAAAATACGCCCCTTCCTCACCAATGATACCACAAAGCTGCTTATCCACTCCCTTGCTATCTCTCATCTCGACTACTGTAACTCTCTCCTCACTGGCTTACCTCTACACAGGCTATCCCCTCTTCAATCTATCATGAATGCTGCTGCTAGACTTATCCACCTAACCAACCGCTCAGTATCTGCAACTCCCCTCTGTCAATCCCTGCACTGGCTTCTACTCGCCCAAAGGATAAAATTCAAAATATTAACAACCACTTACAAAGCCATCCACAACTCTGCCCTCGGCTATATCTCAGACCTTGTCTCTAAGTATCACCCTAACCGCCCCCCCTGCGCCTCCCAAGACCTCCCGCTGTCTAGCTCCCTTGTCAACTCCTCCCATGCTCGCCTCCAGGACTTCACTAGAGTCTTCCCCATTCTGTGGAACTCTTTACCCCAACCTGTCCGTCTATCTCCTACTCTGACTACCTTTAGGCATTGCCTTAAGACTCATCTCTTCAGGGAAGCTTATCCGACCTCAACCTAACCACTGAAATAGCAATTTCTCAAACATTTCATCCCCCACACAGCTACCTCCTCATTTATCACTTACCCCTCCCTTTTAGATTGTAAATCCTCAGGGGCAGGGTCCTCCTTATGATCTTGTCTTGAATTGTGCTGTAATTGTAATGTCTTCCTTATATTGTAAAGCGATGCGCAAACTGTTGGCGCTATATAAATCCTGTATAATAATAATAATAATAAGTTGCTACTACCCACGGAATCCGTCCTTGCAGCCAATTTTCCAGCTACGTACATATAATTTCATCCAACCCAATAGACCTCAGTTTATGAATTAAACATTTGTGGGGTACTGCGTCGAATGCTTTAGCAAAGTCCAGTAACACTTGCAGCATTTGTAAAGAGGTTTAACATGGGGAAATGGTTGTGTATTGCAGAGATGCACTAAATATGTTTTTTTTTAAATATATATTCTGATTCTGCCAAGTCATACACTTTAACATAACTTCAAGTTCACGGAGCAGCATTAAAAGGCAACTTAAACAAAACGTAATGACCTACAGTGCAAAGGCGCTGGCAGATAGATGCGTGAACGTCAAGTTCCAAAGTACACAGAGATTATGAATTATAAATAACAAAAATTGAATTTCTGCTCGTCTAGAAGCACACAAAGCACATCAATCAATACTTCGACATAGCTCCACTGCTCGGATGATACCTGACATTAGCCTCGGGTAAAGTACTGACAAGTGTTCACTACCGTGGATGGAGAGGAGATAACAAAACCCGGATCGTGATCTTAGCAGGTATCCGTTGTCTTGCGCTTATGCTAAAGACCAGACCCAGATGTAACAGATGGCACAAGAGGCGTGTGTCTGTGGGCACAGCAATGAAGAGGTATACTTTCCCAAGAGTTTTGCATGCTTTTCCTCCAGAATCAACAGAAAATAAGTTCACAATCTGCTTTTTTTAACCCCTTAGTGACCAGTGACGTCCATAGTACATCACTGGCACCGGGCCAGTTTAAACAGACTACGTAGCGTCTAAATACACCGGGACTCTGTTTACAATTGTAAAGCCGACTGTCTGCTTTACAATAGAAGCGATCAGACGACTCAGCTGTCGCCCGATCACTTCTCCGGGCCAGTAAACGGACCACCCCCCGCCCGACACCCCCCGCCGTGTTTCCCCCAGCTCCGTTGCCCCTCCTACTGGCCCCGGACCGGCTTCTCTGGTGTCGAGGGAAGCTGGGGAGGAGATGGGCGAACCCCCATTCGCCGATCCCCTTGCCGTTCTATGGGAGCGGGAGCCACGCAGATCACATCATTTCCGGTCCCATAGCTGTCAGTGCTCGGCTCCTGGAGCCCAGCTATAAGCTATTGAAGTGCGATCTGCACTACAATAGCTTATTTCAAGTGTAAAGGTGACACTGGGGGTCTTTTGGACCCCTGGGATCACCTTAAAGGGTATATGTCACTGCCAATCTGCTGTCACATGGGTGACCAAAATAAAATAAATGTAAAAATAATTTTTAAAATGTTTTAAAGCCCCCCGCCCCAGCGAGCATGCGCATCTTCATGTAAACAAATGTCGGGTGCGCCTACGTATGAAAAAACGATTGCGCTACACATGCCGCGCATGCCGGGCCAACATTTAAGTGTATCTCTAAACTGATGACCTGTAGGGGGCTTTTAAAGTGTCATTTATGGACTTTTTGGGGTACTGAATTTTGTCGCCGTTTCACAGACGCACGCAATCTGTAAACTGGGCATGTTGGGTATCTATTTACTCGTTGTAACCTCATCTTTTATATTTTATTTAAAAAATGGGTATTTAATTGTGTTTTGGGGCATTTAAGGGCATTTTTCACGACATTTTGGGGTTTGATAATAAGTTGCGCTAATATCATGCAACATAAAATTTTTTAACTGCCAACATTTTATTCTACAGGGTCTTGGCTTTCAGGAAATATAGAATGTGTGTGTGTGGGGGGGAGGGGGGTTGAAGTAATTTTCAGGCCTAAAATGTGGATTATATCATGGGTACAAAAAACGAAAAACTGTATCGGCTGTGGTTCAATTTTATTTGTTTTATGTGTTTTTGTACTAAATTTACTGTATACGATCTTTGCTGTACAATGTAACATTTAATATATGGCACAGGATTCCCAGAGCACTGTGGGATAGCTAGAGAGAGACAAAAGACAAACAAATCTGCTGACCTCCTTGGGGTAATAATTGCCAAGGTGCCCATTTTTTTAAAGATACTTATTTTTGAGAATTGGAGAGATACAATGTCTTTATATCAAAAGTAAAACTGTATTTTCTGTGCTCCCAACTTCCTGTTAAAGCTGAAAACACAATAACCGGTATGTATCACAACTGGAGCAGGCAGGCTCCGGAGCAGTTGCTCATGGCAACCAATCAGCTTCATTTTCAAAACTTAACTGAACAAACTGAAGAGAGAAGCTGATTGGTTGCCATGAGCAACTGCTCCAGAATCTGTCTGCTCCAGTTATAATACATTTCCCTCAGTGTCCCTGTTAAATTGAAATCCCAACCAGCATGGTCAGCCCTGCCTGCAGAATTACAGAACTCCACCTATCCCCAACCCATCCCTGTTCCTCTGGCTTTAACACACACTGTGTAAAGGGAAGAGGGCTCTTGGGAGGTGCAATACTGGGGAAGTAGCCATGTCAATATTCTCACTGGCGCTCTGAGTCACCAGCGGCACTCGCGATCCTCACATACAGTGCGACCACCAGCCAGAGCGAGGCTAATATGGGGGACCAGTTCCATGGAGTGGTGGTAGCCTCTACCCCTTGGCCTGAGGAGCACTTAACACTCACAGTGCAAATAGGCCCCACTGCAAGAGAGTGGGGCAATAAACACTCAAAACGTTGACCAATCGACAAGATTATGTTTATATATCGAATAGCTAAATTAATGGAGCTGTTCAGTGCTGAATGGAGCTACCCAGTGCTAAGTGGAACTGTCCGTTACTGAGCTGCCCGGTCCTGAATGGAGCTGTCCAGTGCTGAATGGAGCTGTCCGCATACTGAATGGAGCTGCCTGTCCGCACACTGAATGGAGCTGTCCGGTACAGAATAGAGATGTCCGGTACGGAATGGAGATGTCCGGCACCGAATACAGATGTCCGGTACGGAATGGAGATGTCCGGTACGGAATAGAGATGTCTGGTAAGGAATAGAGATGTCTGGTACGGAATAGAGATGTCCGGTACGGAATAGAGATGTCCGGTACGGAATGGAGATGTCCGGTACGGAATAGAGATGTCCGGTACGGAATAGAGATGTCCGGTACGGAATGGAGATGTCCAGTACGGAATAGAGATGTCCGGCGATGAAAAGAGCTGTCCGGTCGATGAATAGACCTGTCCGGTGATAAACTGAGCTGTCCGGTGATAAACTGAGCTGTCCGGTGATAAACTGGGCCATCCAGTGCTAAACTGAGCTGACCAGTGGCTCTGCCTCTAGATAGGCAGAGCCAGCTGTCAGTCACGCAGCTGGGCGGATCCCGGCACAATTGTCGTGATCCGCTTCAGCTGCGGCGTCACAGTATACCTCAAACTACAGCTAGCGGTATACTGAGCCTAGGGTGACGGGAGAAAAGCCTTAACCCCATAGCTCTCCTTTAACCGTTGCGGTGCCGGGGTTAAGACCCACTATGAGTGTTACTTTTTTTAAATGCTGGAATTCTTCTTAAAAAAAAAAAGTTGAAATTTCCCTTAAATTCTGCTGAGTCAAGTTCACGTGCATGCTCACCCCCAAAAGGCCAGTTGAGTTTCCTGCCATTTTTGCACGTATCAACTTGAGCTTTCAGCGGGTCTGCTTTGTACGCCGGTTACCGTTCTTAAAGCATCGCTTAATCCCATTCAGGAAGTGCCTGCTAGCGGACGCTCTCTGAACAGATGGCGTGCTGTAGGTATGGCACAAGTCCTCGTTACAGAAGCATTACGTCATGTTCGTGGATCTGTTGGAGCCGGAGACATCCTGCCGCGCCGGCCGCAGCGCTATTATTTTTAGATTATTATACTATTCATTGTATTTTTAATAATACATCAAGTGTGGCCTCTTTTTGTTTCATCTACGTTATCGTGGGGAAAGGACCGAGCCTGCTACATTGTATATCTTCAAGGAGATCGCTCGCGGTGGTGTAAAATCTGACCTAATTAAATAAAGAGTTCACCGGGAGGCCAAGAGCCTTTCAAGTAATGTGCTTGACCTGTGTTCGGGTTTCGCCGGCTCGTAGGGAGTTTCTGGCTGACTTGTGTTGGCAGATATGATCTACAGGATTGGGAAATGTTAATTTCAGCACAAAATCAGAAGGAAGGAGAAAAAGATCATTTAAAGGTCAATTTACTTCCCTTCTGCCTTTCTACTTGTCCTTGGCTCCCCTCTCTCCTCCTCCCCTTCCATACACTCATTTCCTTAAATCGGAACTCCAGCGTTCCCTTCAGTCTTGCACAGTTGTACCGGTTCTTTTATTGCTTCCTGTTACCCCATTGGGGAGATTCCCCCCCCCCGCTTCCTGTCGCTGTGACACCAGGACGAGAAATGAGTGGAGCGCATGTCACTGAGACCGGAATGCAGACCTTCAAGCTGAACTACGTCCTTCTCTTCGGTCTTGCACAGTTGTACCGGCTCCTCTCATGGACTGAAATTGCTTCCTCTGATGTCACTGCACACGGCGAGCTTCTCACAATGTGCATAAGGAGTTGCAGCAAGTCAGATAGAACCCACCTCATTTCATGGCTGGAGAACATCCACGATCATCTAGATCTTTTCATTGAAAAGCGTACCCTTGCAGGGGGGTACCCCCACTGCAAGGGTTAGGTGCTTGCTTTGTCTAGGGGACTCGAATAACACACTTTTAACTACCAGATACTGGCTCCTGCAGTGGACAGCGGTCACCTTTCTCCCCTCCGATCCGGCTAGGGAATGTCCCTTGGGGTCATTGGCTCTAATGCAGGTCTATGGATCTGCATAAGAAGTAATGATGTCAGCAGTGCTTAGACCACTAGAGCCCAGGGGAGAAGAATCTGCATAAGACGTAATGATGTCACAGTCTTTAAGTCACTGGAGCCCAGGGGAGAAGAGTGGGACTGGGGACCAGTTTAGCAGCCCAGCAGATCCAAGGATCAGGTAAGTATATTTGCTTTATTTGAGTCCCTTAGCCAAAATGAGCACCTAACCCTTGCAGTGCAGGGGTACCCCACTATGCTTTTTTCTTGGCCCAGAGCTCATCATCAAGGAAAAGAGTGTATAGGAGGGGAGAACAGCCCCACTTTTCTCCCCTACAAAGTAGGTAGCCCCACTGCAAGGGGTATGATTTTTGTTTGCCCAGAGTTCTTTAAAGCTAAACTTCCCTTCAGTCTTGCACAGTTGTACCAGCTCCTCTCTTGGACTGAAATTGCTTCCTCTGATTTCACTGCACACTGCGAACTTCTCACAATGTGCATTAGAAGCTGCAGCAAGTCAGATAGAGCTGCCTCATTTCCTGGCTAGAGGACACTTCCTGTTACGGGGTGACAACTGTCTCCCTGTTGTCCTCATGTCCTGCTTCCCTGTCACATGTGCTACAAGAGGCTGGGCATACCGACATTGCACGGGCTTAATACACCATTATCAAACTCATTGAAGATACAATATAGTGTCCCTTTAAAGCCACACCACACACATTTTAAAACCATTCATCCGTACAGCTGTAGCGATGTTAGTCCACTGTGACATGTCAATATTAATCAATAGCCTGGTATGGATCCTTAGGAATTATGGCCCAATTCTTGTCCAGTGAAGCGTGATCTGTGCAATCCGGCAGATACAGATAAAAATCAAATCTATTAATATTGATGACCCATAGCC
>NW_017307325.1:185677-187606 GCF_000935625.1 Nanorana parkeri
CATGAACAGCGCTCTCTCTATGGGACTATAGTTATTTATCCCAGGGAGACTGAAATATAACTTCCAAATGACAAAAACAGACCCCGAGGACATCCACATGTGTCTGCTTTCCCAGGGCTCACACTTCAATGGAGGCAACATAGGAGAGGGTTTGATACTGAAGCAATTGATATTCTATTCTTTACACGCAAGCCGCTGCAATAATTATCTAGTACTGTGCACAGCAAAACAGCAGCAAAAGCATTTTCTTCTTCGAAGCGGCCAAATGTTCTGTAATTGATAATAAATCATTTATTCTCCAGGTCACACTTCTGCATCTTAATGCATTTATAGCAAGTGTTTGTTGCATGTTTTTCATTGTTATGTGTTTCTGGTTTTGGGCAGGTGTGGCTGGGAGACGAGGGAAAATGAGAATGAATGATCACATCTGTCCCAGCCACCATTCCCATGGTAGCCGGGACACTTCTGGTTAGGTATACGCCGCTCGCAGTGCTGCCTGTTTCCAGAGCCACAAACAGCTGACTGAGAGCATCCCGGTATGGTCCCAATGAAAATACTTCCCTCCACCTCCTCGTTATTCATAATGTTGTCATATTTCCACCATTTTGTATTAATGACATATTGAACACAGCTGTCTCAGCCGCCATTCCCATGGTAGCCTGGACACTTCTGGTTAGCTGTCTGCCGCTTGCAGTGCTCCCCATCTCCAGAACCGCAGACAGCTGACCAAGTTCAACCCAATCAGCTGTCTACCAATGAAAATGCTTCCCTCCACCCCCTCTGCCATCATATTTCCACCATTTTGTATTAATGACATATTGAACACATCTGTCTCAGCCGCCATTCCCATGGTAGCCGGGACACTTCTGGTGAGCTGTCTGCCGCTTGCAGTGCTCCCCATCTCCAGAACCGCAGACAGCTGACCAAGTTCCACCCAATCAGCTGTCTACCAATGAAAATGCTTGCCTCCACCCCCTCTGCCATCATAATTCCACCTTTTTGCATTAATGACATAATGAACACATCTGTCCCAGCCACCATTCCCATGGTAGCCAGCAAACTCTTGGTTAGCTGTCCACCACTTGCACTGCTTCCCATCTCCAGAACCGCAGACAGCTGACCAAGTTCATCCCAATCAGCTGTCCGCCAATGAAAATGCTTCCCTCCACCCCCTCTGCCATCATAATTACGTCATATTTCCACCATTTTGCATTAATGACATAATGAACACATCTGTCTCAGCCGCCATTACCATGGTAGCCAGGACACTTCTAGTTAGCTGTCCACCACTCACACTGATCCCCGTCTCCAGAGCCACAGACAGCTGATTAGGAACATTCTGGTCAGCTGTACGCCAATGAAAATGCTTCCCTCTACCCCCTCTGATGTCACAATGACATCATATTCCCACCATTTTGCATTAATGACATGACGATCGCATCTGTCCCAGCCACCCTTACCATGGTAGCTGGGACAGATGTGATCATTCATGCTGATTTTCCCTCATTTCCAAGCCACAACTGAGGAACACAAGCACCCATGCCCTTGGCATGGCATGTAGGGGCAGTGATATTATCCTGTGTGTTTCGACAAGGGCATGGGTGCTTGTGTTCCTCAGTTGTGGATGCCATGCCATTACATTGAGTCATTAATGCAAAATGGCAGGAATATGATGCCAGTATGATGTCAGAGGGGGTGGAGGGAAGCATTTTCATTGGTTTAATGTTTTTTCACTGGTACATATGAATTAGTATGTTGAAGGGACCGACGAAGGGACCATGCCTGGTCTCAAAACAATGCTTTTTTCCTGTGATTGGATGATTAATTGATGCCAATAATGGCATTTTTGATGAAGATATAATGTTGTGTTGGCAACTCCTTTTCTACTTGTATTGTCGCAGCGTGATCTGCAAGTTGTCCATTTTATTA
>NW_017307325.1:187624-193861 GCF_000935625.1 Nanorana parkeri
TGAATAAACTACCTGAAAGCCCAAGCCGGTAATGAGCCAGTAACATAAAAAGAAAAGCCGGCATCACTGGCCGAGATCTGGCAAGTTCCCAGGTATGCTTATGAGCTGGCGCGAGGAATTGCAGCATGCAGCAGGAGGAGCAGGTACTCAAGAAGTGGCGTTTCAACCCATGGCCCACTTGAAAGGTGGGAATTCTACAATCATGTTATATTCTTCTACTGGATGGGCTTTACAAGTGCCCCTGTGTGGGTAGGGTCACATTAAAAAAAGCTTCCTGTGTCCCTGTTGAGGAGACTTCCCCTTAGTTCCTGTTCTGCCTGATGCCTGTCACCGGGACAGGAAGTGAACAAATATTGAAAAATGTGCAATGACAGTGTACAGTCCATCTTCCCTCTTAAACCATCTTTACAGCATAATGGTTTTTGTCTGCAGAGGCTGCACTGTCAAACCCCAACAGATTTCCATACTCAATGCTATTTCTTGACCCCCGCCATGGGAGCAGCAAATAGAGGAAGTCCTATGAAAGCTCCAAGGTACTCATGGCTGGGGACTCCCTCCCTGCCCCCATGTGACCTGCTGACTGGACCCATTGTATCCAATGACCAACTACGTTTGCTGTCACGAGGGAAGAAGTCGAGAGAGTCACATGCTCTGCTGTCCTTAGGAGTAGCAGATATTTTTCTTCACTCCTGGTGGACAAATAGAGCAGGGCCAGTGGGAAATCGAAGTGAAGGTGAGCATGTGATGCTGATTAGGGGTCATTAAAGTGAACCAATACTCTCACCTGGGCAAAGCAGAGGTTCACTTTCAGGATATTCTTGTACATCTGCCTGTGGCCCTTCTTCAGACTGTTGAGAAAAGTTATTTTATTCTTCAAATAAAAACTAAAAAAAGAAAAAACCCCTTCAGATTATTTGATCTTAAATATACTTGCATTCCTCGCAGCGTTCATGGCTTATTAAGTAGTCTCGGCTTGTACAGTGCTCATGGTTGAGAAATGCTAATCAGACCAAACTTAGCCCAGAGTATGTCATGTACTTTCTAAAAAGAGACTCGCTGCCAGACAGAATTAAATTGCACGAGAGCCCTTGAAAGTTTGCACAAGACATTGTGGTAATGTATTGCAGAGGCCAAGTGGGTCAAGTGAGACACTTAAGGACAAAGAAGACACTCTAGCATCTAATGCAGATACAGTTGCATGGGTGATGGAAGGTTTTTGGAGTTACAGCCTTGTGAAGCTGCAGGGCTTGCTTGGAACAGGGCCTAAATTAGTGAAGACATACCTGTAGCAATGGCCAGATTGCTGCAATGGAGGCTGGAATCTTCAGCTGACGTGCAAAAGCCTAGTGTGGCAAAGGGGCATAGAGTGGAGAACAGCCCTGAAGGCATCAACTGAAGACACCAGCTTTCCCTACGGCAATGTGTAGCTCCAAAAGCCTTCCATCACAGTTGTACGGGTGATAGAAGGCTTTGGAGCTGTAATCTTGTGGGGCTGAAGGCTCAGGGATGCTTGAAACCAAGCATACTACTTATTTATAGCAATGACCCAGATTGCCGCAATGGCTGTTCCATGTATAGGTTGCCCAACTCTATGCCCCTTTGCCACACCAGCCTCCACTGCAACAATCTGTAGCTCCAAAAGTCTTCCATCGCAGTTGCATGGTGTCAGGGTTCTACCCTGACTTAACTGGTTTGCAGCATTCTGGCTTGGCTGCCATTTTACTCACCTGTCTTTCCTTCTTTGCCTGAGCCTACTCTGTAACGTTGCTCACTACTCCCAGGCTCCCTCTTGTGGCCAGACAGGAGAGCATCATCTGAGAGAGCCAGATGGAAGTTTCCTGTCTCTGAGTGATGATGTCACCCCACTCACTATATATAAACCACTCAGTCCAGTCTGACCTTGCCCTTGTGTGGTCTTACCTGCTAGTGCATTCCTGCACATTATTCTGATTCTGTGTATGACCCGATCCTGGCTGACAGTCTTCCCTGGTTCCTGCTCCTGGCTTGTTCCTGACAATGCTGATTTCCGTGTTCCTGCTCCTGGCTTGTTCCTGACAATGCTGATCTCCGTGTTCCTGACCTGGCTTGTACGCCTACCCACTCCGGCTCCTGACTCTGGCTTGTTCCTGTTTATGATTTTTGCTTGCTCCTGTGGACACTTTTCTATATATGTTTAACTAGCACCTTATGCTTGTCTGGTTTTTAATGTGACATATGGGTGATGGTTTTTAATGTGACATATGGGTGATGAAAAGCTTTTGGAGCTATAGTCTTGTGAAGCTGCAAGCTCAGGGCTTGCTTGGAACAGCGCCCAAGTGAGTGAAGACTTACCTGTAGCAATGGCTCAGATTGCCACAATGGAGGCTGGCATCTTCAGCTGACGTGCAGAAACCCTAGGGTGGCAAAGGGGCATAGAATGGGAAACGCTATACATGGAAAAGCCCTGGAAGCATCAACTAAAGATGCCAGTCTCCCCTACGGCAATCAGTAGCTCCAAAAGCCTTCCATCACAGTTGCATGAGTGATGGAAGGTTTTTGGAGCTATAGTCTTGTGGAGCTGAAGGGTCGGGGATGCTGGGAACCATGCTCAAGGTAGTGAAGACATATCTGTAGCAATGACCCAGATTGCCCCAATGGCTGTTCCATGTTTAGGTTGCCAAACTATATGCCCCTTTGCCACACTAGGCTGTGTCGTGTTAGCTGAAGATGCCAGCCTCCACTGTGGCAATCTGTAGCTCCAAAAGCCTTCCGTCACCCATGCAACAGTTATGGAAAGCTTTTGGATCTACAGCCTTGTGGAGCTGCAGACTCAGGGCTTGGTTAGAACAGTGCCCAAGGTAGCGAAACTTACCTTTAGCAATGGCCCAGATTGTCGCAATGGAGGACGGCATCTTCAGTTGACGTGTAAACAGGCTAGTGTGGCAAAGGAGCATAGAATGGGGCAACCTATCCAATGAACAGCCCTGAAGCTTTTGCAGCATGCTCTAGCAAGACTGCAAAAAGTTTATGACTTTTAGCTACTTTTAGTTATCTTTTTTACTACATAACCTCTATAATTATATTTGCTCCATTATAGTATTAAAGGAGAACTATGAGGTGAGTGATTTCCACTCACGCAGCTGGGTGGATCTCAACAGTATTGTCAGGATCTGTCCCGGCTGCGGTGCTCTCAGTATATCACGGGCAATAGGCCGCAATATACTGAGCTTTGGGTCACATGAGGAGGTTAGTATACACTGAGTGGCCAGTTTATTATGACCACCTGACGTTTGTAGGCAAATTAGCTATAATTTTGCGCTGAAGTTGCTAGAGGGCCAGACCATTATAAATAGGGAAGCAGGTTGGTTACCACAACAGTAGAAGTGATGTTTTTCTGAAGATACGGATAAACAAAGCGATTTAACAGCCTTTGAACGTGGGATGATTGTTGGCGCTCGGAGCCATGGAGCGAGTATCAGCAAAACAGCAGAATTCGTTAAATGTTCAAGAGCAGCTGTTGTTAAAGTGTTTAAAGACCGGACTGTCAGCCGAAAATCTGGGTCTGAATGTGCGAATTGTGGCCGTCAGCGACTAGTCAATGTTAGGGCAGAACGGAGAGTGGCAAGACTGATACAAGACAACAGAAGGGCAACAGTGCAGTGTCAGATTCCTCGCATCACCTTTCACCATCTCGTGGAGTCACGAGGCGGCCCAACGAAGTACTGATGGGGGGGTCATAATAATCTGGCCACTCAGTGTATGTTCTCCCATGACCATAAAGAGAACTATGGGGGAAAACACTTACCTCATAGTTCTCTTTTAATGTTGCTTTGGTCTGACAACTCACAATGCGCTTGTATGTGTTTTCTTTTATAATTATCTATATTTTCACTTCCTGTGTCAGTTCTTTTCTAAATCCCGTGTGGTCACACTCAGCCAAATGGTGTAAAAGCTGTAATGACAACTTTGTAATGTGATGAGGACTTTCTAATCATTGCTTTATTATCTCCTATGACATACAAAAAAAAATTGGCGATAAACGTCTCTCAACAAACCACAAAAAAATGTAATTGGTGTGTTCACTGGGGCAGTCAGGATATTAACAGCAGGAAGGCTGATGACAGACGGCGAAGATCTTTATTAAAAGCTGAACTCTTGTCTTCAGTTGTATTGTAACTGTACTGTCTCCCCTTTATTTTGTAAAGCGTTGCACAAATTGTTTTATTACATTTGTTGGTGCTATTTAAATCCAGTATACTATAAAAAAATGACCTCAAAAAAACTGGAACAATATAAATTCTGTATAATATAAAAATTAACTCCGTAACATTTTTATTGTATTTTAATATGTGAAAGGCTTGTCTGGAACAATAAAAAAATCCTCATATAATATAAAAATAATATAATATAAAAATTGGCTCCATAAACAAAACAAAAACAAAAAAATGGTGCTACATAAATCCTTTATAACTGGGTTAGTGAATTAAAATTCACAGGGGTCCGGTGAATACATTTTTAATCGAGCCAAGGTCCCAATCGCCGACCAGACAAAATGGCCACTCCATGTCCATATCGCGGCCCGCCATTTAGTCTGCATCCACACCAGCAGCTGTACTGCAACACAAAGCTGCTCGTGTGTCTTCCTGGCACAGTGCTGATGCGGCACATAACACTGGTTATTTTTTTATTTTGTTAGAAGTCCTGCCCTCCCCATTTAAAGACACATGCATGCCTTACACGCATATGTTCATTAGAATCAGAATCAGATGGCAAGATGATGGGGGAAGCAGGGTTGGTTTTAATTCTTTTTTGCATTTTTAATTTTTTTTACTTTTTTCAATTAACTTTATTGCAATCACACAGGAGCTAACAAGCCCCCTATGTGATAGCATTTGGAGGTGACAGGCTCTCTTTATTGATACATCTGGGGTCTACAAGACCTCTAATGTCCCCCCTGCCCTTCAATCCAGACCAGCAAGCACATGATTGCCATGTATTTCATTATCATGTGACATAGAAATTGTAATTAGGCCTAGCCCTAGCAGCGCAGGGCCCCAGCATTGCTGCTGCAGCGGCTTTGAGACAAGCTGGGGCCCCATCAGCGGCACTGCTCATCTGATGTCAGACTGGCTGGAAGTGACGTCACTTCTGGCCGGTCCTGCGGCAGACGAGGCCATATGTGCAGGTAAGAGGAGCTAAGAAGCAAGGAAGGAAAGGAGGGAGGGATGCAGCCCTGACCAGCCCACCTGAGACCTCTTCAGAGACAGTCGCAGATGGGCTGTGCAGCATCTATGGTGGCCTCTGCAGGGTCACACTCAGGTGGGTCCTGTGTCCAGCGCGTCACTAAGCTCTGCGTCCAGCGCGTCACTAAGACCTGCATCCAGCGACGGGTGGGGGGGGGCCCGGCCTAAAGCCGTGTAAGGGGCCCCAAAATTTCTGATGGCTGCCCTGCCCATATCACACAAGGTGGGGGGGAGCAGTTCAGGACTGTATTATGAGCTCAAGCACTTTCACCTACAAGTAAATGAAGATAACATTATTTTGGGATTAGTTGGTATCATCGTTACCCCTTTATCAGGACAGCAGAGTTCACCAATCAGGAGCCTGTTTAAATCTCCGGCATGAAAGGTTGCTGCAAATTTTATTTTGGCCATTGTTAATGTTCCTTTTGTGGGAAACACAATTCAGCACGACCAACAATAGCGACTGCCAATCAATACACTAAAAAAAAAAAGAATATTATTACGGGTGTTTTATGACTTCCCTTTTGTCTAGTCATTGACAGCCGCCATAGCTGGCGAGGGCCATTAGCCCGATTAAAGCAGCGGAGGAATAAGCTGCAGGTAATAATGAGTTCTTTTGTTCAAGGATTACAAATAGCCGAAAGTTAAGCTAAAGTATATAAAATACTGTCTGCATGTAAAACACACAGGCTGAGCTACAATGCAGGCGCTATGGCATTCTATTCATGCCGTGTAGCTTATGCTTCTGTGGGCGCGTTGAGGTCTATTCACGATCAATGGGCAAAGGGCCCTGCAAATATCTGCGAGCATCCGTTTTGGACAAATCATGCCAAAAACGAATGTTCTAAATATATTTTTCCCAGGTCAAATGTAGTGTTATAATAAACACATTATGGCCACTAGATGGAGTTTCCCAGTTCAAATGTAATTTGCTGTTGTATTAACATATTATGGCCACTAGATGGAGCTGAGGAGCATAGATGTTTATTTTCTATGCTCCTCAGCTCCATCTAGT
>NW_017307325.1:194033-211227 GCF_000935625.1 Nanorana parkeri
ATGAATCATTATAATAATAATACTAATAATAATAATTATTAGTAATATTATTATTCAGGATTTATATAGTGTCAACAGTTTGCGCAGCACGTTACTAAATTGTACATTTACACTACAATTTTAATACAGGAGGGTTAGGAGAGCCCTGCTCGTGAGAGCTTACAATCTAGTAGCAGGGGCAAATGACACAAAAGGTTATAATTGTGTGGCATAAGTTAATGGAAGAAGTAAAAGGACAGTTATTATGTTGAGGTGGGATAGGCTTCCCTGAAGAGATGAGTTTTCAAGGATCAAGTAAAAGTGGATAGAGTAGGAGATATGCGGGCAGATTGGGGTAGGGAGTTGCTGAGGATAAGAGACACTCTGGAGATGTCCTGGAGGCAAGCATGGGAGGATCTGATAAGGGAGCTGGAGAGCAGGAGGTCTTGGGAGGATCGGAGAAGACAATTTGGGTGATATTTTGAGATGAGTTTGGTGATGTAGCTGGGGCAGAGTTTTAGATGGCATTGAATTTTATTAATTGACAACAAACTACATTCAGACAGGGAAACTCCATCTAGTGTCCACAACATATTACTACAATGAATTACATTCAGACTGGGAAACGCCATTTAGTGGCCGCAGAGTATTACTACAATAAATTACATTCAGACTGGGAAACGCCATCTAGTGGCCACAACATATTACTACAATAAATTACATTCAGACTGGGAAACTCCATCTAGTGGCCGCAGTGTATTACTACAATAAATTACAGACTTGGAAACACCATCTAGTGGCCACAACGTATTACTACAATAAATTACATTCAGACCGGGAAAACGCAATCTACTGGTAGAAAAAAAATTCAAACACAAGGGGCGGAGGGGGTTCTTCTCAGTTCGAGCAGTTAGGGTCTGGAACTCGTTGCCACGAGCAGTGATTTCAGCTGATAGTGTGGAATCGTTCAAGAAGCTTTTGGAGAAACGGTAATATACAGGGGTACAGGTACTCCTAATAACGAGATGACTCAGGGATCTATACACACACACAATAGGTTGGACTTGATGGACATGTGTCTTTATTCAACCTCAAATACTATGTAACTATGTAACGTATTACTACAATAAATTACTTTCAGACCCGGAAATGCCATCTAGTGACCACAACATATCACTACAATAAATTACATTCAGACCGGGAAACACCATCTAGTGACCACAACGTATTACTACAATAAATGACATTCAGACCGGGAAATGCCATCTAGTGACCACAACATATTACTACAATAAATGACATTCAGACCGGGAAACACCATCTAGTGACCACAACGTATTACTACAATAAATGACATTCAGACCGGGAAACGCCATCTAGTGACCACAACGTATTACTACAATAAATTACATTCAGACCGGGAAACGCATCTAGTGGCCACAACGTATGATTATAGCAACAAACAACATTCGAAAAGGGAAACTCCATCTAGTGGCCGCAATGTATTACTACAGCAATAAACTGCATTCAAAATGGCAAACTCCATCTAGTGGCCACAACGTATTACTACAATAAATTACATTCGGACTGGGAAACACTATCTAGTGGCCACAACATATTATTACAACACTGCATTGAACAGGGAAAAATATATTAAGAACATTTGTTTTTGGCATTATTCACCCAAAACAAATGTTCAGATATTTGCAGGGCCTTGCTAATGAATAGACCCCTTAGGTGACATATACACTGGCAGTGCTATGCTATTGCCCACCCCTGCCTTAGTGGTTAATCCACAAATGTGCATATTTGAAGTAGACCTATTGGTAACTTTAGAATTACTGATATGTCACAAATATAAAGCAAATTGAATATTGTTTTTCAAGGAAACTCTACCTATTATTATAAAGCAGCCCTTGGGCTCCAGTCAAGTGACTTTGTCTAGGCTGAGATGATGTCATCAGTTTGCTGCAGGCAGGATGAAGCATTTCCTCAGTCTCCTCTCTGCCCTGTGATCAGACTGCAACATTGTAACTTTATAGCAAGTCGTGGGGCACCAGGATCTCATGACTGTGCCATCTCTGAGCTGTTATCTCAGCCCAGGTAGTAGATGGGGACCCTGGATGATGCCAGTGTTCTATTAAAGTTTGTGACTGCGTTAGAATGTGTGACCGGTGACGTGGTCACACATTTTAACGTAATCCTGCCCAGTTTTTTGGCGGTGGAATGCATGACCAGTCACGTGGTCACACATTTTAACTTAATCACGCCTACTTTTTCTGCAGTAAAATATGTGACCGGCGAAAGGTGAAGAATTCCAGCTGTTCCAGGGCTGATCGGCATCGCAGATGGTATGTGCAGGAAAAGCGATCTGCCCTGGAACAGCTAATCGGTCCTAAAATGTCACTTCTATCTGACTGCGATCTCACATTCCACAAAGTCGGATAGAAGTGAGATTTCAGGACCGATCAGCTGTTCCAGGGCAGATCGCTTCTCCTGCACATACCATCTGCGATGCCGACAGCTGTTCGGTCCTGAAATGTCACTTCTATCCGACTTTGTAGAATGTGAGATCGCACACACAGAGTCGGATAGAAGTGACATTTCAGGACTGATCAGCTGTTTCAGGGCAGATCGGTTCTCCTGAACATACGATTTGTGATGCCGATCTGCCCTGGAACAGCTGAGAAAGCGTTGGAATGCTTCACCTATTGGCGGTCACACATTCCACCGCCGAAAAACTGGGCGTGATTACGCTAAAATGTGTGACCACGTCACCAGTCAAGCAAAACAAACGACAAACGCACTCAACAACTTGTCACCAGTTATACAGTAAGGTGCACACGAAATGGGCTTTGTACAGTAAAATAGTAGATAGGCATCATGGCACACTCACAAACCAGCATGTAAAACAGCTTGTCTCACCACTGAGGTAAATATTATCCTTAGTGGTGAGACAAGTTGTTTTACATGCTGGTTTGTGAGTGTGCCATGATGCCTTTCTACTATTTCACGTCACCAGTCACACATTCCAACCCAGTCACAATTTTTGATAGAACACCTGAACTAAAGGTGCCCATACACTGCACGATTCTCGTACGAGAATCGCGGGAAATGCCGCGATCGTACGATAATCGTGCAGTGTATGGAAGGTGTGCGACCGTTTCTACTGTACGGTCGCACGTCTTCCGTCGAACCAGCATGCTAGAAAACCCGCCGAGAATCGTACGATTCTCGGCAAGTTAGTGGCCTGCATGTTCGACGCCTGCCGAACGGGCCGGTGTGCACACGAGCACACTGTCCGTTTGCAGTCATCGTAAGCCTGCCCCTCATTACAGTCATCGGAAACCCGCCCCTCAGGGGGGCGGGCTTGCGATGATCGCAAGTATGATCTGCCTGTCCAAGATGGGCAGATCATACGTTTTTTAAAGTACTTTACAACCCTCGCAAGACAAAATTCTTGCGAGGGTTGTAAAGTGTATGGCCACCTTTAGATGGCTCCACCCTTCTCAAGAGACAGGCAGATTGTCATGGAGAGTACTGTGATTTCTGTGAGAGGCAATAAATGCCTGGAAGTGTAATGCTGGGCACACACCTTACAACCATCGCAAGACTTTTGTAGTGTCCGGCTTTTATCGTACGATGCTCGGCGGGTTTCCGAACACGTTCGTAAGTTAAAAGTCGTGCGACCGTACAGTAGTAGAGGTCGCACGGCTACCACACACCTTACGATAATCCTACGATCGTGGGATATCCCGCGATTATCGTACGATTATCGCAAGGTGTGTGGGGACCTTAATACTGACATTACTTGCATGCATGCACTTTGAAATGCAGTAAAACCTTCTTAGTAACGAGGGCTGAGCCCACCCCCTCGACCCAACTCCTTTCCAGCAGGATTGTATTCTGCTGCAAAATCACAGAGGCGCTTTAAATATTGATATTCACCAGCATGTGGCGGCTTCGGTGCCTCCACGTTCCCTTGACACTAACCTGAATCACAGATATGCATTATTAACACAATGTCAATAGGCTTTTAACGTCAGCATTCTTACTCCGCAGCCAGGCCCAGCTAATATGGCCGCAGCTTAACAAATTAATCGCGCCTGTAAACCTCATAACATAGGAACTGTGTAAATGGTGCAACACGGCAAGCCGATCTAAACCTCGCCTGGAACAGCATACAGAACATTGACATGGAGATGAATACCAATGCCCCTACATCATACAGTGGATTCCCCCCAAGCACTGGAAACATTCAATATTGTATTTAGATGTAAACCATCACTGAATACAACTGGGTTTGCTAAAGTGCTGAGGATCAAAAACAATTGTCATTTTCTTTTTTATGTTGACAACAGTGGACTGTGGCTACATAAT
This sequence comes from Nanorana parkeri, assembly GCF_000935625.1. Classification (NCBI taxonomy): domain Eukaryota; kingdom Metazoa; phylum Chordata; class Amphibia; order Anura; family Dicroglossidae; genus Nanorana; species Nanorana parkeri. The sequence goes on from NW_017307325.1 coordinate 198,393, forward strand.
GTGCGTCATTTGAAGTCCCTATCAGAAGCCTGCGTCACAAAGCGACAACACAGGAGCCCACAGTTTGTGAACAGGGATAGGGAGTTGTCACCCCATAACAGGAAGTACCTGAACAAGGACCATTACAGCAGGGTCACCAGGGATGATTTTAAAGCTGCTGCTGCACTGGATCGAAGGCGGTCACCACAAGGGAACACAGAAAACAAATGTTTTCTATTTGCCCCATTAACAATCCAGCCTTGGTGGTGGACATGCTGCATTTCTACTCAGCATGCTGGATGGCACCAGAGGCTACCTCAAAGGGACTGCGTCTCCAGTCAGAGGAATTGAGTCTTGAGCAAGAGGAACCGAGTCCCGAATTAGAGGAATTGAGTCAAATCAGAAGAATTTAGGCTCCAGTCAGAGGAATTGAGTCTTGAGCCAAAGTAAATGAGTCCAGAGTCAGAGGAATTGTGTCTTAAATAAGAAGAATTGAGCCAGAGGAATTGAGTCTCCAGTCAGAGGATTTGAGGTTCCAGTCAGGGGAATTGAGGCTCCAGTCAGAGGATTTGAGGTTCCAGTCAGAGGAATTGAGGCTCCAGTCAGAGGAATTGAGACTCCAGTCAGAGGAATTGAGTCTCCAGTCAGAGGAATTAAGGCTCCAGTCAGAGGAATTAAGGCTCCAGTCAGAGGAATTGAGGCTCCAGTCAGAGGAATTGAGGCTCCAGTCAGAGGAATTAAGGCTCCAGTCAGAGGAATTGAGGCTCCAGTCAGGGGAATTGAGGCTCCAGTCAGAGGAATTGAGGCTCCAGTCAGGGGAATTGAGGCTCCAGTCAGGGGAATTGAGGCTCCAGTCAGAGGAATTGAGACTCCAGTCAGAGGAATTGAGACTCCAGTCAGAGGAATTGAGGCTTGCGTTATAGTGATTGAGTCTCGAGTCAAAGGAATTGAGTCATGAGTCAGAGGAACTGAGTCCAGAGTCAGAGGAACTGAGTCCAGAGTCAGAGGAATTGAGTCATGAGTCAGAGGAATTGAGTCATGAGTCAGAGGAATTGAGTCATGAGTCAGAGGAATTGAGTCATGAGTCAGAGGAATTGAGTCATGAGTCAGAGGAATTGAGTCATGAGTCAGAGGAATTGAGTCATGAGTCAGAGGAATTGAGTCATGAGTCAGAGGAATTGAGTCATGAGTCAGAGGAATTGAGTCATGAGTCAGAGGAATTGAGTCATGAGTCAGAGGAATTGAGTCATGAGTCAGAGGAATTGAGTCATGAGTCAGAGGAATTGAGTCATGAGTCAGAGGAATTGAGTCATGAGTCAGAGGAATTGAGTCATGAGTCAGAGGAATTGAGTCATGAGTCAGAGGAATTGAGTCATGAGTCAGAGGAATTGAGTCATGAGTCAGAGGAATTGAGTCATGAGTCAGAGGAATTGAGTCATGAGTCAGAGGAATTGAGTCATGAGTCAGAGGAATTGAGTCATGAGTCAGAGGAATTGAGTCATGAGTCAGAGGAATTGAGTCATGAGTCAGAGGAATTGAGTCATGAGTCAGAGGAATTGAGTCATGAGTCAGAGGAATTGAGTCATGAGTCAGAGGAATTGAGTCATGAGTCAGAGGAATTGAGTCATGAGTCAGAGGAATTGAGTCATGAGTCAGAGGAATTGAGTCATGAGTCAGAGGAATTGAGTCATGAGTCAGAGGAATTGAGTCATGAGTCAGAGGAATTGAGTCATGAGTCAGAGGAATTGAGTCATGAGTCAGAGGAATTGAGTCATGAGTCAGAGGAATTGAGTCATGAGTCAGAAGAATTCATTTTTTAGTCAGATATACTGAGTCTCAAGTCAGACAAATTGAGTCTCAAGTCTGAAGAATGGAGTCCTAAGTCAAAGTAAATGAGTCCAGGGTCAGAGGAACTGGATCTTAAAGGAGAACTATGGGGTTAGGACTTTTCCCCATAGTTCTCCTAAGGGTAACGGGAGGACAAAACTAGCGTCCTCCCGTCACCCTAAGCTCAGTGTACCGCTGGGAATCCAGCCCCTCCCCTGCCACGGCAGAGAGCCGCGACAGGATCGAGAGGTGAGCGAACGCCGGTATGTGTTCGCTCACCTCCCGCTCTACTGAGCCGACCTGTGACAGTCTCATTGTCACAGGTCGGCTAGAACTATGAGGTGAGTGAAAAGCACTCACCTCATAGTTCTCCTGTAAGTCAGTAATTGAGTTTTGGGTCAGAAAGACAGAGTCTTGAGCTAGAGGGGCTATGTCCCGAGTCTTTAGGGTTCTCCCTGATCAACAAGGTGGCCATTGGAGGTTGGGGAAAGCACAACCAAGAAAGCTGAGGAAGCTGATAAACCATACATCACATAAAATAAACTCTCCAATAGACATTTTGCTTATAAAAGAAGATGTGCCATGTGCCTCACTTCCTGCCCTGGTGAAATGTCATTGGGCCAGAAAATTGGGTTACATGGGCAGTGGTAAAAACTGACAGAGGTTTTCAACCTCCCTCATTGGCTGGAGATACACAGGGCTGTCCCTAGAAGACGGCAGCCTGAGGAAGTTGCCTCAGGTGATATCTCATTGGTACACATTTTCAGCAGGTGTGTCTGCCGCCACCTTTCTGGCCAGAGCTTACCAGCAAGAGCTCTTAGCAACCTGTGACACTCTGTCTGGCATCTGGCCGAGCTGAGCGGGACACTCTGGCTGGCATCCCAGCTCCTGGCAACCAGTCACGTCAGTGAGCTGGGCGGGACACTGCACCCAGAGGTAATTTCCTCCACTGGCTTCCATACCCTGCCCCCTCTGCCAATCCCTCCACTGGCTTCCATACCCCACCCCCTCTGCCAATCCCTCCACTGGCTTCCATCCCCTGCCCCCCTCTGCCAATTCCTCCACTGGCTTCCAATAGCCCAAAGAATAAAATTCATAATATTAACAATCACTTACAAAGCTATCCACAACTCTGCCCCCGGCTATATCTGAAATCTCATCTCAAAGTATTACCCTTACTGCCCGCTCCGCTCTTCCAAAGAGCTTCTGCTTTCCATCTCCCCCATCAACCCCTCCCATGCCCGCCTCCAGGACATCACTAGAGTCTCTCCTATCCTCTGGAACTCTTTATCCCAACCTGCCCGTCTATCTCCCACTCTGACTGCCTTTAGGCGATCCCTTAAGACTTGTCTCTTCAGGGAAGCCGATCCCACCTCAACCCAACCACTCAACCATCACTTTCTCAAACAATTCATCCCCACACAGCTACCTCCTCATGTATCACTGGCCCCTCCCTTTTAGATTGTAAGCCTTCATGGGCAGGGCCCTCCTTACCATCTTGTAATGAATTGTATTGTAATTGTAATGTCTTCCTTATGTTGTAAAGCGCTGCGCAAACTGTTGGCGCTATATAAACCCTGTATAATAATAATAATAACAACAACAATACTGTAGGGACACACCTATAACTGGCATATAAAAGATCCATTATGAATTGCAAGGTATTGTTCTTCGGTCTCTGCACTATCAAAGACAAGCTTGAGGCCAGGGTCCCTTTAACTCCTCTGTTGTTTTCTGTTCTAGCAATCTATTCCGTGATGACGCCCAGGTCACTTAGAGAAGATTAAGGTTTGTATATTAGATCAAAGCTTTTAATGCAGAGCAAAACAACGCATGGTGCAGCGACGCATGGGGTTTCTCAGCTGCCAATGGGATGTGCGGGATCCCTTGTGTGTTTCTGTACCTTTAAGGAGGTGGGGCGTCCTCCTGACAAGCCTGCACCCAATTTGATATCTTCTGCCCCATGTGCTCCAAGATGGAGACTCTCATAGTTTAGAGTTAGGACCGCACTATAAGAGGTGCCTTGGCGCGGCAGTGCGGCTTACACATCCTTTGCAGAAGACGTGTATCCAAACCTCTGTCATTGTCCTTAGTGGTGAGACAAGTTGTTTTACATGCTAGTTTGTGAGTGTGCCATGATGCCTTTCTACTGTTCAGCTTTTAATGCAGGCCTCAAAATATGACAACTTAACATTTGATTACACCATTTAGTCATCATGAACATTGACATTTCTATTAAAAACCGGGCTAAATTTAGCCTTTTTATGGATGTCTATACTGTAAATTCAACTGAAGACCTCTGACACACTTACATTTCTGCCAAATATTTATAGTGTGTGTATGCAAGTAATAGCAATGTGAGCTTGGAGGAAAAAGAGCCCATTATTTGACTGGAGAGTTCACATACTTAGCAGTGCCAAAGAATCATTGTGCCTTAATATGAAGTCCTACACTTTGAAGGAAACCATCCAGCCCCATAATTGCAAAGGTGATGGGGGAAAAAAGGTGCCTACATATTTTCAAACAATAAATCAGTGGGGCTTGTCTCCCAGATGGAGGTAGAGTGGCCCTATAGAAGTCTATGGGGCTATACAGTGCAAGTGTGGCCAGGGGAGATAAGACTCCAGTGTGGGATGTAAACAAACGCTGTAGGCCTCCGATTTCTATAAGTATGCATCTGGACAGGCTCTCTGAGTTCAGGGGAGGGGGCAGAAGGTAGAAGTACACACTTTCTCTGCCAGTTCATTCATTTGGGTGGGCTGCCAATGCTCCAAAATGTGCCTGCACAATTTTTGTTGATGCAGCACATTACAACGTACAGTACTGTGCATCGATGTGTGCTGCACAGCAGGTGCAGTGCTATTCAATGTGCTATGTGCATTGTTGTAAGTAACGCACATTACAGCATGGCTTGGTGTGAAGCTGGCCTATGTTGTCCTTGAAGCGCAACATTTTAAACTACACCTCCAGGCTTATGAACCGGACATATCATGGGTCTGCTTCATCCTCCAGGGGTTTGCAAGTACTGAATGCTGCACAGAATGACGCCATGCAATGATGTTATACTGCAGTATTCCTCTGTTAGTCCAGGGTGGCTTGATCATGTCCCAACAAGGGGTTTGTCCTTGGAGGCTCTGGTCTCACAAAAGTGGGTAGAATGATGCTGGCTATTATGTGACCCAGAAGTGGACAGGTACTGGACCATGGAGGAGACTATGGGGGCTGCACTGAAGCAAGTTGGCAAACATGAAAAAAGCCCGGTGTCGTGCCCTGGTCGGCTTGGAAGAGGTGGTCTGAGGCACTGTACAGTTGAACATTGTACAGATATGTGTGATCTCTAACCATGCCCAAGCACGAAACTTGCACACTGGAGCAGATTAGATCCATTTGTGTCCACAGATACTAAAGATACAGATAACATAAGCGGGCTCAGGCCCAGCACAATGCGAGCACCCGCCACATTGTAAGTGCAGACCATCAGTGGAGTGAGAAGGGGGGACATTCATGCTCGGGCAACTGTGACTAGTGTGAGTACACCCTACAATCCTTGCCATGTACTGTATGTAACTATCAGGTGCGTCCGCGGGCGAGCAGCACAGAGGGAACCCGCTGGCAGGAAGCAGCCGGAAGGGTCCGAAGGCAAGGTAACCAGGGGGCAATCCAAAGAGGTAGTGGAGGGTAATCCGAGGATACCCCCTGCTTCCTGACAGTAACTAAACACAGAAGGATTATGACTTGTTCACAAAGTGACTATTCACGTCAGCGCATGTTGACATATAATTTGATGCATCTCCATTTATTACAATGGGAAACACATCAGGTGGAAAAATGTATAGCTATGAAACCAGCCTATAAGTTCTTCCTACAAAGAACTTCCTCTGATGGATGACAGAGAACGTCCTGCAACAGATGGCAGAGAACTTCTTGTGACGGATCACAAAGAACTACTGCATGTGTCCCGTCGCACTCCTGACCGGTATAACCCAATGTTCGTGGTGGGTGCTGCAGTGACAAGCGGATGGTGACGCAATCACAAGCAATATAGAGAAGAGTCACCGGAACAGCGACTGTATATAACTTCGTACTTTATTGACGCAAGTCAATCATATCACAAAGTAAATTATGTTTCGGGCCACAGAGGGTCACTTCATCAGTCAGACAATGTGATATATGCACTGATGTACCATTGAGGGCAAACATGGGAGTGCTGGAAAATGGGTATTGCCACACTTGAGCTATTGCACGTGTCCCATCACATTCCTGACTGGTAGATCCCAATGTTCGCGGTGGGAGTTACAATGAAAAGCGAATGCCTCTGCAATAACAAACAATGTAGAGAAGAGTCACCAGCACACCGACTGTAATATAACATCTTCCTTTATTGACGCAAGTCAATCAAGTCACAAAGCGAGCAACATTGCGGGCCCGAAAAGGGTCCCTTCATCATCTAAACAATGTGACCACATTGTCTACCTGATGAAGGGACCCTTTGCAGCTCCGAAACCCGAGAAATTCCTGTAACGGATGACAAATAACTTCCTGTGACTAGCGGGCATGCATACACTATTTTTAATCTGCAATAAAAATTTAAAAAAACAATACTTTAGTTCCGCTTTAAGACCTAAAATTAGATTTATTCATTACTTGTTTTAGCTTTTTTTTGCTGCTTTTATTGATTTGCTTGCATACTGCATTCTGCTAAAAAGCCTTGTGTGTTTGTACCAGCTAAAGGCCGTTTGCATGTTTAAACTGACACTCTTCCCAGCCACAAAATCTCTACAGTGATAAAGATTGCAATTAGCAGCCTGATCTCTGCTCCCCAAAGGCTTCATTAATTGTACTTTGATATAGAGCTTTACACTGCGGACGAGAGAATTGCCGGCGACGTTGAACAAGTGGAATCCCTTTCATTTTGAACTTGAGGAAATACAATGTTAGGTGCAGTGAACAGAGTTTAAAGTGACCCTGCCACAGCATTAAAAATCATAAATAATCACCAGCCTGTAAAAGAAAATTAGTGATGTTGACCTGTTCTGCAGGCAGGGCCGGATTTACTCTCCCTGCCGCCCCAAGGCCAGGTCCTGTGATGCGCCCCCCCCAGGAACCCCCCCTCCCTTCCCATCAATGGAGAATGGCAACCAGATGGCAGGGCGGCGGGGTTAGTGTCAATTATTTTTACTGTTTCTTAATTTTTTTAAACTTTTTTATCACTTTTTATTTTTCTATTTAATTATTTCTTCTTATTTTTTATCTTATTATTGTTTACTTTTTATAATTACTTTCTTATTTTTTAATAATTTGTTTCTTTTTTTACTTTTTAATTACCTTTTTATTTTTTTATTTAATCATTTCATATTATTTTTTTATTTAAATTTTTTATCAATTAAATTTTTTTTCACCTAACTTTAACAACCAAAGGAGAGAAGGTAAGTGCAGGGGGGAGGGGAGGAGGCTGCACACTGTTTACATGTGATCTCGGCGACATCGCCAAGATCACATGTAAACGAAAAATCGTCTGCCTCACTATACATTCAGTCCTGCTTGTACAAAGCAGGACTGTATGTAGAGAGGGCAACTTCCCCACAAGGACGCCGCTGCCGCCCCTCTGCGCCCTGCCGCCCCGAGGCTGGGCCTCGGTGGCCTTGTGGGGATTCCGGGCCTGTCTGCAGGCAACCAGTGCAACCTTCACCAGCTGCTGCTTGAGTCTAAAAATCCCCAGGGAATATCCAGAATGCCAAATCCCCGCTACAAGATACAATAGTTAAATCCGGCCAGCCTGCACATGCTATCCTACACATCTGGAAGGTTGGATATTCGCCATGGTCAAAGCTTTGCAGAAGAGCGAAGAATGGACTCACCCACACCAGACAAGTAAGAAGAACTAATCATCTTTTAGGCCTCATTCACACTTGAGGAACTGGAAGTGATGCAATCAGTGTAGCTTCTGGCTCCATTCAGTAGGAATGTGATCATCGAACAGATCTTTCTCCACTCTACCCGCCGACACCCGTAATGCTGGTCCCAGGCCCGCAGGAGGAGCAGCGGAGCCCGGGAAGTAAGGTGGAGGGTGCTGGGCGGGGGTACTCTTCACCGGCCCCTGGAAGCAATCTGCCAGCAGCTCAGCCACCAGAATTGTTTCCAGTGCAAAGCCAACCAATGGCTTTACAGTACATAGCTGAACAGATAGCTGCCAGGAGTCTGTTTAGATGTGGCCTACTCCCAGTGATGTATGCCCTATGTTTGTTAAAAAGGCTTTAAAATTGGCCTCTCTAGCTGATTGTATTGTGAGGTAATACATTCTTAAAGATGCTCAAAGATCTCTACAAAGACTCTAGATTTGGTTTCAGCCTGCTTCCAACAGGGTAGGAACACCTGCTGCGTGTTTACATTAGAGGGCTGGCAGGCTGCCAAGATTCTGCTGCCATAGAAAGTAGTAGGGAAAGAGTTGGGATTTCAGTGCCTCAGTAGTAAACTCTGAAAATGCATTTCTCTAAAATGCCTATAGCTACAGCAGATATGAATGAGAGCTTATTTTAAAGTACTTGTTCATAATATGTAAATACATTGGTGTGCTTAGTCTTGGCATAGGTTCTTTAGAGAAGTTATGTTTCCATAGTCCACATAACACTGTGAAATTCTCTTAAAGTTCAACTAGTGTGCCACTCCCTTAAAGCTCTCTCCATACCAATTTGCTACACACTAGCTGGACTCTGAAATAAGGTGTGCAGTGTTAGTGACTGCTCTGCTAATTGAATAGTGGGAACCATTAGTAAAAAGTTTTACACATTCACTACTAAAGGAACACATAGACTGCAGCTTTGATTTACACAACACTGAGACTGCTCGCGTGATAATAATGAGGGCTCTCATTCAGAATCAGTTTGAGATCTCTTTCAGAAATTTCTTTCCCAGCTTCCGCTATTCCTCTAATAAGATACAATTACAGCCTGCAGTAGCAAGAAATGCAAACAACTCAAAATAAACAATTTAAACTGCTTAATCTATGAACTTATTCTAAACTAGGATTGGTGGAAACCCATAAAAAATACAACAGAGCCAACTCCTTGAGCTTTTGAACTGAGAGCAGTGGGAACTTTCTAAGGCTTTATGTATTGAAGACAATTACTTTGGGAATCGGCAAGCAGTTTTATTTTATAATTGGGGTCTTTTAGCAAGGCTTAAAACTCCACTGCCAACTGAGCGTTAGACGCGGTCCTGCTATGTCTTCTGGCAAATGTCAGATTTTATCAAGCTTTTAGGAACAGCTTTTCATGTAAATCTATTTTGTTTTTCTTTTTGGCTTTTTATTTACTTTTCTTTGAAAAAAAATTAATATCAGATACATTTACATAACTTGTTGTACAAATGTAATGATTTCCTTTGTATGGTAGAAGCAGTAACCCCTTTCACATCCTGTAGGGCAGGGCTCAAAATTTCCACTCGCCAGCTCGCATTTGCCAGCTCGCATCACGGATCGCGTACCTGACTATGAGAGCAGCCGCTTCTTGCCGTCCTGTCCTGGCTCCATGTTGCTTTGCACGATGCCCCCAGCAGGGCAAAATGGAAGCCTAAAATGAAATTCAGGAGCCAGTCTGTCCAATCCAGGAGCCAGCAGGAAATGTTTAGGAGGCGGCTCTATTGACAACAACTAGAGAAAACCTCAAAAATTAGGTGCCAGTTGTTTTTTTAAGGAGCATTGGCAACCTGGCTCCTGAGATTTGTCCAGCCCTGATCTGGGAATGAGTATAGCATATTTGTACATGTTGTTCATTCCGTGCCCATGATGTCATCGACAGCTCCCTGGGCAAGCTAAGGATCAGGCTTCGGTCAGCTCAACATGCTTGCTGAGCATTTGACTTGTTGATGTCAACTATGACATGATGGTCACATGACTGTTTGTAAACAGCTACCAGGATATTTCTGTCTGCGCACACTCAATTGTCCACACAGAAGGAAATACTTTTCTTAACCTCTTCCCATCTATGATTAGGCCCGTAAGTGTGAAACGCATAAGAGGTGGGCCGCTGTTGGATGGGGATTACATCCAATGTCACAATCCAAAAAGTCACTTGCACTCCATTTCAAATTATAGCCAACCAAGTGGTCCCTTCTCCAGGCAAACAAAATTGTCAGGCCTGAAGAAGGGACCACTTGGTTTCTGAAACGTCGCTTTAGCAATGTGACCATACTATGGTAAATAAAGGAGATTGACTATCATTTGAAATGGAGTGTGAGTGACTTTTTTTGGACTGTTACGTTAGATAGGCAGAGACATCTGCAGTCACTTCAATCACCCACCCAACTTTTTTGTAGGTTTATCCCGGTCAGGAGTGCGATGGGATCTACTATGTATTGTCCTTCCAATGTCAGACGATGAACAGTGGTGTGTGGTTTCTTCTTTTGTGGCATTGATGTTCCGGAGCACAGGCAGCTTCTGGTCTACACCTGCATATACACAGATGGTGGAGATCGCTGTTGGATGGAGTGCTGAGGTTGCTCATTGTTTGCAATAAGGAAAAATAAATGCATATTAAAATACAACTTTAAAGCAGCATAGGAGGATTTGCATAAAGTTTTCTGCAAAGCAATGGCACCCAAACTAAGGGCTTTTGTTTTCAAATTCATCCTGGTAAGGGAGGTTGTGGAGGGAGACACCACATACAGAGCAATAATGATGTTTGTGTTACATCATCTTGATGTGCAATGATTATTACTTACAAAGCGTTTATAGGGGACTTGTACAAATTAAAGTGTATATACAGCCACATTTTGTTTTTTTAAAGTTTCGCATAGAGTAGGGAATGGTTAAAACTAGGGATGCCCGTATACTAGTATTGGTGCCGATACCGAGTATTTGGGCGAGTACTCATACTTGCCCAAATGCTCCGATACTTTTCTCCAATACCGGAAATTCCAGTCAGAGGGAGATCTCCATCTGACCAGCAGTGACGATGGAGCATGGGGCCGGCTTCTTTTCCAATCAGGAAGCTGGGCGGTGGGTTATGACCCACCTCCCGGCTTCCTGATTGGCTATGCCTAACCAATCAGGTAGCTGGGTGGCATGTAATGATCCACCTTCCGGCTTCCTGATTGGTCAGGAAACAAGGCTACCTAGGAACAAGTGAAGCCGGCTAGGACGTTGGCTTCACTTGTTGCTAGGCAGCCTGGCTTCCTGACCAAGCAGGAAGCCAGGCAGCACCTCATGACTCGCTGCCCAGCTTCTTGATTGGTCAGGAAGCCAGACAGCCTCTGAAGCCAGTTTTCTTTCACTAGGGCTCCGGCTTCACCGGAAGCCGGGTGACCGGCCATGATCCATAGCCCAACTTCATGATAATCAGGGCACAATGCCCCAGTAGCCCATACTAGGTATCAGCGAGTGCCGAAAAAAAATATTGGTAGTCATACTCGATACCGAAAAACCGGTATCGGTGCATCTCTAGTAAAAACCCATCAGTTTATTTTTTTATCGGACTGTGCCATTGGGGACATGTCCCTTTACTTCCTGTCCCAGGAGCACAACAGGAAGTAAGAGCCAATCTCTAAAACATAAGGAAAATTCACAGCACTCTCTGCTCCAGTGACAACTCTAAAATGTTGGGGGTTTTTTTTGTGTAATATGTTTGGGAGGCTATGGTGGCAGATCCCGGCAATGGGTAAGCATGCTGCAAATGTGACAACCAAGGGTGCAAGCTATCCAACTGCTTTACTCTGCATGACCACATAAAGGTACGTTCAAGGCGTCAGATCCGGCTTCTCTTCTACAGGAAAGGAGGCAAAAGTGCATCTAGCAAATGTCACCAGCCTCTCATGTTAACACACCATCGTGCCATTCCAGTAAATCATAGCTCTTGATTAACAAGCATTTAACTGCAAATGGATTTGGGTCTCACAAAGGCGGCCGCACTTGCGATTGAAAGGAAAGTTTAAAAAAAAGAAATAAAAGAGAACAAATGCGTTAAATCGAGAAGGAGGAAAATGAGTCTGTAATTGTCAGATGAATCAAAAGCAAGACAAGTAAATACAATTATGCCTTCCCTGCCGCCGATTGCCGTTGTTTGCTGTAATTGGAAGGCACTTACGATAACCAACAAGAGGGAAAAAAGAGATTATTCCTTGTAAGAGGATGAAAAGAAGAACATGACTGAAAGAGCTACACTATGAATTAGGATCTTCTGAGATGTTTTATGTACAGCTGTAGAGGAGTATCTCTTTGAGACACATCACTCGTGTCCATTGTTAAGTAATTTACCAGGAAATTCCATTAAATTAGTTTATACTTCACTCTTTTGTGTTTCTGGTGGTTTGGAACGCACAGCAGTTGTATCTGTGACGGCCAAACAAAAAAAAATGCACACAGATTGCTTCCATTTCATTAGATCGGGAACTGGGGTGAAAAAGACAAGCCCATGCCACAAGTGCCAATGAGGAGGGGGAAGTGTAGAAGGTGTGACTGCTAATTATATCTATCTGTAGCGTTCACCCTTTAAGGAGCCGCTGGAAAAATTGGGCCCTCCTAGCTTAACTATGATACACTGTTTCAGAGCTGCCCCAAAGTACTCACCGCCCACCAGTGACGACCAATTACCTGACTTCCATGCTGCTGATCTTATGCTTGCAGTAAATTTATTAAAGAACTTTGGGAGAGATGGTTAAGGCACGGGGCACCCATGGTCTTGCACATGGCCACCCTGCTCTGGCAGCATGCCTAGGAGGATCAGACAATCCACAGAATCCCTCCCCAGGCAGGAGGTCTGACTTCCCAATGTCCCTCCAAAACATTTATACCCTATGCCAACATGTACCACTGGCAACATGCCTCCTAATGGTTGGCCTGGGAGGTAAAAACATTCCTAACTGTAATTACTGCAGACTCCCAGACCATTGTCAGGGGCACTTCCCAGCAGGACGCAAAATCAAAAAATCAACAGAGCCCAAGAGAGACTTCAGAAAGCCGAATTAAATTTAAGCAAACACTCCAGCACAGTGCAGGGTGGCTACATATCACTTAAAAAAATAAAAATATTATATA
>NW_017307325.1:211739-252543 GCF_000935625.1 Nanorana parkeri
TATTTCGAATGCAGATACTCACAGCAAATAATATCTGTTTCGTCTATCAAAGACCTTGAATCTTACTCATACAAAATCACATATTGCTCCCAAAGAATGGTAAACAAAACACGCAATTTCCAACACTTGGATTTTCTTTAGGGGAAAGAGTGGACTGCTTGAGGGTAGAAGTGGAGCACAATTCTTCAAGAGGATTGCACTTACTTGAAGGGTTATTAAACCCTTGTGAGTTTTTGCATATATCTACGGCTAAAAAAGCAGTAGATATATGCAAAAACTTTAAAAAAAAAACTTTTTGAAACTTACCTGTGTCTTCAAATAAACAATAAAGGTGATCAGCACCAGTAAGTGTAATGTGGAAATAAGAGCTACCAAGCACTAAGGATATAACTAAATATCTGAAAAATTTGAAAAACAATATTGGTCACATGCCTCATTTGTTTGAAGGCTCATATATGTGACTCACTTATATATGTTTCAATTTATTAGATATGTATGATTATTAGCTCGGCACAATATTGTTTTTTACCTGTGTCTTCGCCGCACGCTCCCGTCCGAACATCTGAAAAGTCTTGGAGCGGGTACATGCACAGTTAAGATGTTCGGGCCGGGAGATGAGGAGAGACATAAGATAAGTCTATGGAGCAGCGTGCACCTGGCACAGACTCCGTGGGACATCAGAGAAGAGGAGGACAGAGGAGTCAGTGCTGGATCAGAGACCCGCACCAGCGCTTGAGGGACAGCTGAAAATGACACTAAAGAAGAACATGATCGAATAAAGAGGCATCATTTAAGGTAAGTCCTTACACTAACATTGGGTGGGGGGGGGTATACCCTTTAATGTCACTTTAAGAAGGGGCATTTTTTTTAGGGGAGAAGTGGAGACCAATTCTTCAGGGGAAAACAGGGGTGAACTTCTTCAGAATAGAAGAGGGGACTATTTTTCCAAAGAAGTGGAGTGCACTTCTTCTGGGGGGATTAGGGTGCACTTCTTCTGAGGAGAAGATGTGTGCACTTCTTCAGGGGAGAAATGGGGTGCACTTAAGTGGGTGCATTGTTTTAGGGGAGAAGAGAAAAACAATTATTCAGACAAAAACAGGGATGAACTTCAGGGTAGAAGAGGGGACTACTTTTTCAAGGGAGAACTGGAATGTACTTCTTCAGGGGAGAAAAGAGGCACACTTCAGGGTAGAAGAAGGTAGCACTTCTATTGAGGGGAAAGGGCGGTAAGAGGGATGCATTTTTTAAGGGGAGAAGAGGGGTGCACTTCTTCCGGGGGGATAAAGGATTAGCTTCCTTAAGGAGAAAAGGAGTACAATTCCAAAGGGGAGAAGAAGAGTGCACTTCACCAGGAGAGAAGAGGGGTGCACGTCTTTAGGGGGGAAAAAGTGGGACTTTTTCAAGGTTGAAGAGGGGTGCTGATTTTGACAGTGGGGCAGATAGCACTCTTTCATTAGCCCCAACCTGTGCCACTAACAACATCTACCCTATAACTTCACAGGATGGTGTACAAACACATACTGTAAATCCTGCTTCACTGTACATCAAATGCTTAAGACAGATAGACTTAACAGATTATACCACGTCTGCATCTTATATATTTTAAAAGTTTTCTTGAATGCTTTTTGCTGCTTCGTGAAATTTCCGACAGGATATCGCCATTTAACAATATGCCCCTATGTTTCAGCTATTGTGTTTTTTTTTTGTTTTTTTTTTTACAGACATCACACAGGAGTGAAAATTACGGTGCATGGGGTTTGCACACTGGTGGTTGTATGCTATGCAAAGAAATGAATCTTGCAATTCATGGTCTCAGCAGGTTGGCCGCCTTGCTTACCATGATAAACGGCAAATGTATTATATTACAATGTATTTTTTCCGCCTGTGCCTTCCCTTAAAAGACGAACAACTATCGCAAAAAAATAAATATGCAAGATGTGACGTGTTTCTTTTACCATTTTTTATGTCAAATGGTTATTGTCACCTGCCTCACCATAGTTAACTGCCCGGACTTTGGGCTGAGAGTTGAGTCCACAGTGTCTATTTTAGGACATACACTACAAGGCAAAAAATATGAGGACACCCCATCATCACACCTATATCAACCTTTTGGACTTCCCATTGCAAATCCAGGTGCATAAAAGCACATGGCACAGAACCATGCAGCCTTCGTTGACAAACCTCATCTTACAGAGGCTTTGTAGAGTGAGGGGGAAGACTGTCGGACTGAGGAATAAGATTAGTCATATAACTTATTCATCATTCCCCTAGACTAAAATGAGAAATTAACATCTTCCTGTACAGGGGACGTGGGGGGTTCCACTCTAAGGAGAATGTTTATGTATAGCTGTAGTTCAACTTTAAAGTTTATTCTAGAATTACTCCGTGAACATTAAACCGTCATATAACACATGCACCGTAATAACTGCATAGCACCATGTCTGACTTCTGCCCGTGCTCCAGTTGTCCAGCAATGGAAACTGTCACCGTTTTGCACCAACACCATGCAACTCATGATGTCGCTCAGCTTCCCATGCGCCAGTATCTATATCTTGTGATTGCACAGTCCGACTGAAAAATGCTTCATCAGTGCCCTGATGTTGTCAAAGACAAGATAGCACAATGGGGCTAAGCGCCACCAAGAGTTGAATGGTGTCACTGTTGGATGGCCATCAGTTTCCAATGCTGAATGTTGGACAACCCGAGCACGGACAGAAGTCAAACATTGAACTATGCAGGTATTAAGTGTAAGTGTTATATGGCTGATTAATAATAATACAGTCATTTTAAGGGTGAACTTCCACTTTAAGGTTTTTAGAAACTTCAGATTGACCTGGAAATTGAACATAGGATGTGTAAACATCTGTAGAACAAGAAAGCATCCAATCAGGATAGAATTTGAGTCTTGTGTTATAATTTACTCACTTCTGTTTTTCCTTCTAGTGACTGACACTCTGTCAGTCTATTTTCCCCATGCAACACATGGTGAGTATTTATAGCGAAAATAAAAATATCCTTCCGTCCCATGACTGGAGCCTAAAAAAACTGCGGTCTATTGTCATTCCCACAGCTAAACAAATTTGCCTTTCGGGTAAAGGAGATAAAAATAAAAAAGCCTTGTTGTTATAAAGGGCTCTGCCAGGAGGGATATGAAAAGGCTCAGTTGGCTCGTGGCAGATCGTAAAACGCGTGATAGATCTTCCTGGTTTTAGCTTCAGATGTGTCCATCCAAACGTGCCGGTGATAATTGCACTAGTAATTGCAGCTGATTGCATCCAAACAATGTGTTAGCGAGAAGATCATTATCTGAGGCACGAGGGTAAAAACCAAGGATGGCTGCTTCCTGCCAGTTGATTTGGTGACATCGACATGATAGCGGCTTTTGATGCAAACACTTGGGCCTCTGGGATTTGTCGGGAGCCAGGAGACCAGTGTTGGCTCAGATATTTTTAGTCCTTCCGTATAGATGAGCTCCATGAAGCTTGTGTGAGGCCTGCTCTGTGAACATTAAAGTTTAATAGATGATGCTTATGTGACCTGCATTGTGACAGGCTATGCATGGCAGGTGGGTGACATCAGGCCAGACAGGGCCGTCTTTAATATTAAAGGAGAACTATGGGGTTAAGGCTTTTCCCCATAGTTCTCCTTAGTGTAACGGGAGGACACAAACTAGCGTCCTCCCGTCACCCTAAGCTCAGTATACCGTGAGCTGTAGCTCGCGGTATACTGAGACGCCGCAGCTGAAGCGGATCCCGACAATTATGTCTGGATCCGACCAGCTGCGTGACTGACAGCTGGCTCTGCCTATCTAGAGGCAGAGCCCGCTGTACCCGCCCCTCCCCCGTCCGTTCCGCCAGTCAGCGCTGGCAGATCGGAGCGGGGAGGGGGGAATCCAGATAGATACAGTATATGCAAAAGAAATGGAGGGTTTAATAACACTTTAAGCTACCAAAAGCATTCCATTGGTGAATAGGTTGTAGCATACTGGAGTATCAGTGTGACAACACAGTGGCACAGTGGCAGGATCTCAGGGGATTGCATTAATAAAAGCAGCAGATTTAAAAATACAGAAACATTTTTTGGGAACAACATGGTTAAAGCTTAAATGAGATTTTAGTGATTGGGTTAACAAAACTAGAATCATTGAGCAAAACTGGTGTAGCGCTCACCCCCGAAGGAGCCGCTGGATGATCGGGTCTTCTGTTTCACCTCTGTGACACACCACAAGCAATGAACCCACAGCACCCCAGCACACCTTGTGAAGTTTTATAACAGATTTAATGACTATGGAATAGAACAAACACTTAACGGCTCCCCAATCACATGTAATACAACCAATAACAGGATAAGGCAATCTGACACGCAGCAGCAGTCTATTGCATGCAGGAAAGCCTGCAATGTCAGAATGTCTCAGATAATATACTTAGATTGAATGCAATCAACATTGATATCTCTACTTAAAAGTATCTACTCCACTCTAAACTACTGGCCAGTAGTACTGTCCTAGGCTAGCCAACGTTGGGGCCCTTGCTGTATAGCACATGTGAACAATAAACAGGGTGTCCCTGCGGCCAAAGGCCTCTCACCACTCCTCAGATCAAAGGGGAAGAGATGAAGTCTGCTGGCAGAAGCTGGATGTCCTCTTTCTCTATCAGGTCGATTCTGGCGAAAGGTGCAGTCATCTGGGTCCAGGAATCATTGTTAACACTTTCCCTTCACAGATTGTCTTTTTATTTTGCCTACAAAATCACTTGAAACATTTGTTTCAATCAAGTGAAGCTTTCAGCTCCCGCTTAATTAAAGCCTACAACACATATGGAAGTGACTCATCTCTCTTACCAAATAAAGTGGGAATGCTGAGAGTTGAGACCAAGATGGAAAAATCTTTTTTCTTATTTATATATATATAAATATATATCAGATTGTGGACTAAATGTCCATTTGTATTTTTTTAAATTGAAGAAGATAATTACAGTAATTACTCGTTATACTAAAGTTACAGTGAAACAGTTAAAAGTATGATTGCATCCTACATTATAAATCACTCTACGCAAACTCATGTGGCAGCTGGCTAGAATTGAATCATAGCAACAAAGACGACTGACAGCAGAAGAGGACTAAGAGAGCCATCGAAACATATTTTTGCTATATCTTACGTATCTATGTGTATCCCAAGCATGTTTAAATTTAAATAAGGTGTGTAATGAAAACAGAAAGGTTTTATTTCAAAATGTGATCAGCAGGTTGGTGAGGGGGTACAGTGAAACCAGGGAAGGCAAACTGTAAGCAGATTATAGTTCAGTTGCGAATCACTGAAATAAGAAAGCGTAAAACACATAGTCAGACAGTTCAATCAATAGAGCAAATCCTGGACTGTGTACTTATCATATCAAAATTCATTTTTTGCCACACGGAAATGGCCGCTGGTCTGGGTGGGAGGATGTTTACACCATTTTAGACTTAACCTGTGATAATCACCCTATGCAGGGGATGAAAATGATAATCAGGCAAGTAATTAGAACGACTTTCCTTTCTTTTTCCACCGCTGTCCTGTTATTTTCCCTTCTTAATTATGTTATTTTTTTTCTTCTTCTTTATGATACACCCACAGCCAACTGTGAAACACGTCGAAAGTCATTATAGTGTAAGTTAATTGGCAGAATGAAGTTTCCCACACAGCTCACAGAAGATAAATTTTTCCATTCCTGACTTTTAAAGATGGAAATTTATAACAAAAAAAGTTGTATAAATACATTATAAGTGAAATTGCTTTATAAAGGTATTACATAAAACCTATGGTCAATATAACAGTAAGGGCTCATTCACACGGGAATCGGTCGGCACGCACAGCTCCGTGCGCAGCTGTATCGGCAGCTCCCAGGAAGGACAGGTGCTGCATGTGATTAATACGCAGCCCCTGTTCTTCTCTATGGGAGTATGCAGCCATACGCCCCCCTATGCTCACCTCAAGTGCAGGTCCGTACAGGTGGGGGTTTCCCGGCTCGGACGCAGACAGGATCCATCCTCTCAGTGTACGAGTACGCTCACCCACGCGGACGTGCAGGACGGGTGACCACCGCGTAGTCCCATAGAGAAGGACAGGGGCTGCGTACTAATCACACGCAGCACCTGTCCTTCCCGGGGAGCTGCCCGATACGGCAGTGCACGCAGAACGGAGCTGTGCATGGTGGCCAATTCTCGTGTGAATGAGCCCATACAGTGTCACCAAACTAAGGCATTAGATCCTAAAAATACCTTAACCGAAATATATCTTATGTGTGTATCACTCGGCTGTAGATCCTCAAATCATCTCTGAATTGTTGCTGACACTGTCCTTCCTTCTGGAGGGGGCTACTTTTGTTCCCCATGGTCCATGTGTGTGTTGTAAAGTAGTTACCGCTCCAGGCTCACTCCTGTGATGGACTACAAACTCATGTTTAGTTAGATAATTTGTATTGAGATTGTAGTCCATTCCGGGAGTGAGCTTGGAGTGGTGCCTACTTTACAACACACACAGGGACCATGGGGAACAAAAGTAGCACTGTTCAGTCCGGAAATATTGCCAACACAGGCTGGTATGATGGCGGTGGTAGAGAAGAACTTGTCGCACTCCTTACCGGAAATCCCAATGATAGGGATGGGTGCTGAAATGACTGCGGATGGCGCCGCCATCACAAGTTTGGTAGAGAAGAATGTCACCAGCACACCAAAATCCTTTTAAGATAATCAATTGTTCGTTTTATTGAACGGATTGTCAGTTGAAAAACAAGCGGTTTCGGGACCTCGCAGGGTCCCTGCATCAGGCTCAACGTCGATTGCGGATCCCCAGAGTGCGTGCCCACGACTTTCAGGAAGTGTGTTCGATGACACTAGCTGTCAATCTTCAAGAAGTCCGTACTTCCCCTTTAAATACAGTTTCTGTCTTCGCCGAGTTTCCGTGCACCAATGATCAACAAAATCACCTGAATTTGAAGGAGAGAAGCTTTGGAATAATCTTTCCAGGTAATGCTAATCTCGCTGTGTGCCACGACAAGCTATGGATTTCGGATATGTCCATAGAATCGTGCCCAGGAAATGATGAGGACAAAACATATTCTGTGATCAACCACCGCAGCTGTAAAACCGATCAATTGTATTCCAAGCCTTTCCTAGCCGCAGGAAAATGTGCCCAGATAGGAAATAGCAGTGCTAACAGGCTGACTGGCACAGCAAGACACAACAAAGCCATTTCATGATGAACACTAATGGCCGGGGACGTGTTCACTGCATATATTATAATAAAGGAAAAGCACTGCTAGACCAGCTGCTGACTTATGGTAAATGTGCAATAAGTAATGTAGTGTTTAAAGTTAAAGTGGAAAGAATCACACAAGTAGTGGCATTTATCAATCCTGCCGTACGGGAGCAGTGAGACAGACTTGAGACAGATTTTTGATAATTAAGCAGCTTCATTCATAAATGTCTCCTTCTGCTGCTCTCAAGTAGCACTGCGACAGAATAAAAACCTACCCCATACCACATCTTAGTTGTGTGCATCTGCTTTGATTGGAACTCACCTCTGCAGTACTCTGCCATTCTATCCTCTGTTACCAGCGCTGCAAAATATCCAGTGCAGTGTTCGGGTCTAGCAGGCAATTGCTACTTTAAAGGAGAACTATGAGGTGAGTGCTTTTCACTCACCTCATAGTTCTAGCCGACCTGTGACAATGAGACTGTCACAGGACGGCTCAGTAGATCGGGAGGTGAGCGAACACATACCGGCATTCGCTCACCTCTCGATCCTGTCACGGCTCTTTGCCGTGACAGGGGAGGGGCTGGATTCCCCTCTCCCCGCTCCGATCCGCCAGCGCTAGTTTGTGTCCTCCCGTTACCCTAAGGTGCCCACAAGGTCGATCGCGATCTACCAGTCGATCGCGTAGCGATCACTGGTAGATCGGCATGTCCTCTCCTCCCCCGCCGCTTCTCTGGATCAGCGCTGCTCTTCCCAGCGGGGATCCGAGAAGAAGTGAAGGAACGGCGGGGGAGGGCGGAGGACGGAGCCGCTGTCACAGAACTAATGCAGAGCGGTGAGGAGAGAGAGAGAGAAGTTTTTTCGTTGGTAGATCTCAATGAGCTCGTCATTTGAAAAGTAGATCTCCAGACGAAAAATAGTGGGCGCCCCTGCCCTAAGGAGAACTATGGGGAAAAGCCTTAACCCCATAGTTCTCCTTTAAACAACTGAAAAATCACTAGCATCCCAAAATGTTCCTTAACCAGTTGTGGACTCTTTGTTGGACGGTGGACATACATCAAATTTTAACAAAAGTACCTTCGGAATGCACCATACACCCTGTTCCTCTTCCCTGGCCAGCGATCTTTAAAATGAAGCTTCCGAACAGTGTTTAGAAGCTTCATAGAGAAATACAAAGTAACAACATTATTGTTACACTGCAGTTACTCTGCCTTAGGCTGGGTTCAGACCATTTTCTGGACCAGATCTGGAACATAGTGCATTACATTTTTGTACATGATACAGTGTTCAGCATATGACAAACAGGGCTGGATTTATCCTCCCTGCCGCCCCAAAGGCCGAGGCGGCAGGGAGAGTATTTTGTACTTATTTTTATTTATGTAATTATTGTTTTATCATTTTTTTTCAACTAACTTTATTGCTATCACACAGGAGATAACAAGTCACTGTGTGATAGCATTTGGAGGTGACAGGTTCTCTTTATTGAACTTGTCACCTCCAATACAGGTTGATCAGTACTGCTTCTGATCTGAAGAAGAGAGGTTCACTCTCGAAATCCTGTCTTTTATATATTATGTTAGTCCAATAAGAAAGGTTTCATTGCACACTGCAATACTACGTTTTTGTTTTTTTTGACTTGAAAAAGAGATTGAGTCCTCAATCTCTTTTTCTGTGTCCCTTGTTATCAATGAACAGGAATCCTCTATACTGAGTGTTCCTGATCATTGATAACATGAGGACAGAGTGTGTTTACTATAACCACAACTATGATTGATAAGGAGGTAATGCAGATCCCTTCCCATTCATTCATAATTGAGGATATAGTAACCAATTGCATTTTGGTGCATGGTTTGCTTTAAATTACTATATTATTTTAATGTTTTAAAACTCCATTAAAATGTAACGCTACAACTATAAAATAAATTAATAAATATAAAAGGTAATAGGGAATACCCGGCACTTACCCTTCTCATATACTACACATTCAGTATAATTACCCTAATGAATTTAATAATAAAAAGTTGCCTCTAATCTAAGATGTAAATGAGACAGCTCTCCCCGAGCCACTAAACTTTATTCTACCCACCTGACGAGCTTTGTTTCAACTCCCACGAGTCGTTTATCACCCTCATTAAGAATCATTGGACGCGGCAAAATAATTGTGTTCGGAGACTGATGAATGGTTTTGACTACACCTAATCAGCTGGTAATCTACTCTGAGAAGAGGACAGAGGGTGACAGGTACGACTGTGTGATTTCACATGGGAGGCACAGGAAACAAATTTAGAAGATATTCCCATGTTTCAGACAATTAATGGAGCATAAAACTAAACAAAAAACGTATAAAGCAGTATGTATAAAGCAGCGAGCAACCGATTGGTCGATCTATTGTCGCCTTTTCGCTGCTCAATCTTATCTTTATCAATAGTGTTCATCAGCTGGACAGGCCTATGTCAGGGGGAGGCAAAATCTGGCCCTCCAGCTGTGGTACAACTACAAATTAAATCATGCATCTGCCTCTGGGAGTCACGCCTGTGGCTGTCAGAGTTTTGCAATGCCTCATGGGACTTGTAGTTGCATCACAGCTGGAGTGCTGAGGTTGCCCACCCCCGTGAGTAGCAATAAAAGCCTGTAAGTGTTATATGTCTATGGTATTTAGCCTGAACATATTCTGATGCTAGGTTTACTTTAATGATTTAGTACTTTGCTTAGCTTGCCTTTCACCTCATCAACTCTTTCTAGTGGGGCAGGACTGTGGACTGTCAGTTGGAAGATTCACTCTCACCTTTGACACATCACTTTTGGTGAATCCTGATCTACCTCTTAACAGCATTGAAAATCACTGTTAATTAATATCATTGGGTCAAGCACCAGCAATACTTCAAAAGGAACTGAAAAGGGGAAGATGCACCACAGCTGGAGGGCCGGAGTTTGCCTACCACTGGCCTATGTGTTTGCCCCAAATGAGAGACACTGACATTCAGCATTCTCTGGAACTTATACACTGATCTACTTTTTGTGACAGAAGGCATTACCGGGATGTATCCTACTCCTAGTATTATTATATAATACACTGCCTGGCCAAACAAAAGTCACACTCTAATATTTCATTGGACCGCCTTTAGCTCACGGCACACATTCCCCGTGGCATCATTTCCATAGGTTTATACAATGTCACAACATTTATTTCCATCCAGAGTTGCAATAATCTTTCACCAAGATCTTGTAGTGATGATGGGAGAGTCGGACCTCTGCGTAAAGTCTTCTCCAGCACATCCCAAACATTCTCAATTTGGTTAAGTTCTGGACTCTGTGGTGACCAATCCATGTGTGGCAATGATGTCTCATGGTCCCTGAACCACTCTTGCACAATGTGAGCCCAATTAATCCTGGGATTGTCATCTTGGAATATGCCCAATGTGCCATCAGGGAAGACAAAATCCATTGATGTAAAAACCTGATCATTCAGTATATTCAGGTAGGCAGCTGACCTAATTTTTGGGGGCTATAATGTTGGTGAACCTAGACTAATTATCCAATGGAAGGCTCTGACCTATGTGCTTAGCTAAACCCAGGTGGTGACTTTTTTAACTTTTGGCCAGGCAGTGTATATCCTAATATCTCCAACAACGAAGGAACCAGTGGAAGCAGAGCCTGAGTTGGCCACACCACTTCCTGTATTGATGTCAGTTCTGAGGGAAAAACTCTATGAGTAAAGGACGTAAACCAAGGGTTAGCAGTCACATGACCACAAATAAACAGATATCAAAGGTATTTTGATGGCGATTTTTGTTACCCATTTAAGTGTGAAGAATGTGATGAGTTACCATTTGGGCCATTGTTGTATGTACTCTTTCCTTATCTAACATACAGAAGTGCTTTAGCAAACTGCAGTTCATTGCGTTATGTTTAGATCCACTTTAAATGTTCTTCTTTGTTGCAAACCGGCAAAAGGCAAAGGATACGTATACACATTTAGCGCCACACGCATTCCTGTGCATTTGCTTTACCGCCATGCCATAATCTTTTATGCTTACCAAACAAACTATTTGCCGTGTCCACAGATACGGATCGCATGATTCACGTGTGCATTTAATAAAAAATCAAAAGGCAAATAGGGACAAAGGAAATGAGGCTAAGTGCTATTAATATTACCCTTTTCATTGACCTAGAATGTGTGTGACAAACTGCTGTAACAATTTTGTATTAACACTTCATTTGAGCACGCAATGAAAAGGATAATACATACTCACCTACATGCTTAAAGTCCACTTGAAGTCCCATTTTATCACTTTATAGTCCTGTACCCCCCATGCCATGATTTGTGACAGATTCTTGCTTGGAAGTGTTTTTAAATTCTGTTTTGCTTTCTAACTTCACATTGCAGTGCCCTGTGCTGGCAGAGCTGAGTAACTGCCACACCCCTCAGCACAAGTGTCCATACACAGACTGTATTGCAGAGGAAGAAATGGGGTATGTCTGACAAGGCCTGTTACATTATAATTGGTACACTGTGGCTAATTCTGATTTCCATTGCACTGCTTAATTATATATAGTCATCCTGTATAAATGCTTTAACAGGAAAGTAAAGGTAAGATTAGGAAAATGGAAGCTGTTAGCACAAGGTCAACCGGAAGCTGTTAGCACAAGGTCAACCAGAAGTTGTTGGCACAAGGTCAACCCGGAAGTTGTTGGCACAAGGTCAACCTAACTACATATCTAGTATTGTGGCTTCAATTGGGCTTTGGATCTTTCTGGTGGACACTTTTTATATTGTATGAGATTCAGTGACTGGGTTTACCTATACTTTTAATACATTTTTTTAATAGTTTTTGCCCAAGGTTTTTTCTGGAGGAAGAACGTTCCATGGAGCTCTATGAACTGAAATGCATATAAAAGCATTCATACCATTCACCTCAGTGGACCATGGCAGGGTTTAAAAAACTGCACCAGGGGGTGAAGAAGAAGCAGAGCAGAACATCAAATGCACCATAGGTGCAGTGTAAATGCCATAGAGCAGGGGTAGCCAAACTCCGGCCCTCCAGCTGTGGTGAAACTACAAATCCCATGATGCATCTCTCTCAGGGAGTCATGTCTGTGGCTGTGAGAATCTTGCAATGCCTCATGGAATTTATAGTTCCACCACAGCTGGAGGGCCGGAGTTTGACTACCCCTGCCATAGAGCATGCCTAATGCACAGGATTGTTTTGGGCAGTGATACCTAACACCCACTGTTTTTCTGTAAGAACAAGAAATAAACAGGAAGGGGAGCAAATAAACCAAGATTTTTTGATGATGCAATTGTTTAGCAATCAAATGTCAAATACATTCAAAGCAGTGTCAATCTGGCTGTATAATTCTCTGAACGCCTCACATTGCCCTATGGCTCGTCGGGCCGTATACCAGTAAGGGCCGTGCAGATGGCTCTTGCTGTCAAATGCTTTTAAAAGTAAACTGCGTGATCATTATAATCTTTCCCAGAGATGTGCAGGAAACCAAAAATAAAACATGTACATAAAACGATGATGGATGACATGGGCTTGCCAATGTCCTACTTATTTCTGAAATCATCAGATCATTTGCAGAAATACTTAAAGAGGACTTAAGCTGAGGAGGCTGTTACTCAAAAAAGGCAGAGAGAGGGCAAAAGACTAGTCACCAGTAATACCTAAGGGCTCCCTGCAGTTGATCTTTTTGTCATTACTGGCTTACCATATCTTATTCTGCACTGTGTCTATTTGTGGAGGCAGCCATTGTGGTAGCAGAGCAGGGCTTTGCTTCCTCATGTCAGAACTGTCCCCCTGATGACTGGTGATCTGATTAGGTAATGATCACCAGGAGAGGTGGAGGAAGCCCAGTTCAACAGAATGCATGAAGCAGAAGGGGGTAGATGCTTGTACGGTAGGTTCCCAGTTATAGCTTCCTCTCCAGTGAGAAGAACATTGAACAGCACAGAGATTACATCACCAAATCTCACTCCAGATCTGGTGAGACTGGCAGTCAGAGGCAGCAGATGCCTGAGATGACCCCGTACTACATGTATTCAGGTTTGAGCAGTAGCGTAACAATCACGATAGCGACCCTGGTGGCCACTATGGGGCCTGGGGCACAGTGGGGCCCGGCCCGATGCCGTGCATGCCGCCTGGGTCTCTATGGGATCCTCTGCTGGTGGTTTTCATTGGCGGCTGAAGACGAACACGCCGCTGTTCAGATCGCTGAAGTAATCTGTGCAGCAGCGCGTTCCTCTACAAAGTGCATTGCCAGGGTCTGTTTGGGCACATTTAACATATCTAGATGTTCCATATAAAGAAAACAATGGTCCTCTTTAACTGCGTAAAAATTAAGGCATGGTTGAGCTATTCTTCTGAAAATGCAGATTGGCTGGCTGTCATGGTGACCAGAAACAAAAATTAAATTTAGGAGCTCTGACTCCAGGCAACTAGCATTTTCACACAGAAGTCAGCAATAGAAGCCTTTTCAATTACTTCAGTACCGTTTCCTTTCAAAGACGAGTCCCCCCAAAACTGATCTCAGGGGTTGGTTGATCCTGGAGAGGTCAACCACCCAACAGTGTCTTACATCTCTCGGGGACTGTATTGGTGAGCTCTCTGCACTGACCTGCTGTTCCCATTATGAAGGACTCTCACCAACCCTGTTGGATTTTACTTATTCTATATTATGGAGAATGTAAAAAAAGGAGTTGGAACACACAAAGGTGGACGGGAACACCCAAAACATCCAGGTGAACAGTAACAGAGCTGGGAATTATGGCACCTAGATTTTTCTGTTGTAGCATCCAAGATGTAGGGGCTGACCAAGTCCACCGGGTTCCTAAAATGTCACTTTGCCATGGACTAACAATTACAATATGTTTTACAGATAGCGATGTTGGGGTTTGCTGAAAATGTTAAATTAAATTCTACTAAGCCTATTTTTTTAATTATGGATGAAGGGAAGGGTTACCATTAGTCTATCGCAAAGCAAGCACTGGTAGATCACGATCGGCTCATTGACCTCAGCTCCCTCCCACGGTGTTAGTGCGGCCGAATGTGTCAGATGCTGCAGACGGGAAAGAGCGGGACACTGTCTGCAGCGTTGCACACATTCGGCCACACTATCACCAGTGCGGGACAGGACGCCCCTCCCAGTCTGTAGCGTCAGACACACTAGCACCGCAGGAGGACAGGACAGCGCAGGTGAGAGAAGAGCCGGGAATCAGGTAAGGAAAGACAGCCAGGAGAGAGAGAAGAGACAGGAGAGATAGGGAGAGAGAGAAGAGACAGGAGAGAGAGAGAGCTTAGAGAGAGACAGGGGAGAGAGCAAGGAGAGAGAATGTGAGGAGAGAGAGTGCGAGAAAAGAGAGAGGGAGGGGGGGAGAGGCAGCCAGAGGAGAGAGAGAGAGAAGAGACAGCTGAGAGAGAGACATTCTATGAAATTCATTGGTGGTTATTTTAATTTGTCCTTTGTTTTCAGTCTGTTAAACTGGAGTCATAGAAAACATGCATCAGTTTGCCCCAAAAGCATGAAAAATTTCACAAACATCCTTAAATTGTGTCAGACGTCCCAGGGAGCTAGTAGTGAGATGAGGAACCCACTTGCAATAAGCAGCTGACAGTCCAGAAACGCGGTACAAGTTTAGGGATAATCCAAGAGGGGTAGTCAATGTCCAATCCGGGTCGAGGCAGGCAGCAAGGTTCAAAGGCGGAAGACAGTCCAAGGGTCGGTAATCGGGAAGGATACACAGGGGCAACAGGCAATAGGAGGATCAGCAGGGAGGCTAGGTGTTCACCATAAGGTGGAATAACTCAGCAATAAGCCAGAGCTCAGGCCAGGTTTTTATAGCCAGGGGAGGTAGGACCACCCCCTGGTCACCGAGGCAAATATGGCAAAGACCTACACTATATTGCCAAATGTATTGGGACGCCTTTAGACGCACATGAACTTTGATGGCATCCCAGGGTCCGCAGGGTTCAATATTGAGTTGGCTCCACCCTTTGCCGCTATAACAGCTTCAACTCTTCTGGGAAGGCGTCCACAAGGTTTAGGAGTGTGTCTATGGGAATGTTTGACCATTTGTGAGGTCAGGTACTGATGTTGGATGAGAAGGCCGGGCTCGCAGTCTCCTCTCTAATTCCGCCCAAAGGTGTTCTTTCGGGTAGAGTTCAGGACTCTGTGCAGATCAGTCAAGTTCCTCCACCCAAAACTCGCTCATCCATGTCTTTATGGACCTTGCTTTGTGCACTGGCGCGCAGTCATGATCCTCCGAGATAAACCTAATTATAGCTTCACGTCTCTCATAAGACAGATACAGGTTACACGTTTCAGTCTGAAAGGGCTTTGGGGCCTCAGCTTGTTTGTATTCTTGACTATGGTCAGGAGACCCGACCCATTCACTCCATGCCCAACCATTGGCTCATAACTGTGCTGGACAGCTTACTGACCAATTGTAAGTGCAGAAAGCAGGAGGAGACCCATCCCCCTCATGCCAAACTATTGGCCCATACCTGTGCTAGACATCTTACAGATGAATTGTAAGTACAGAAGCCTGAAAGAGACCTGCATTCTCCATGCCAAACCATGGGCACATAACTATGATGGACATTCTACTGACCAATTGTAAGTGCAGAAGCTGGGAGGTGACCCGTTCCCTCCATGCCAAACCATTGGCCCATAACTGTGCTGGATATCCTACTAACCAACTCTAAGTGCAGAAGGCAGAAGAAGACCCGCTTCCTCCATGTCAAACCATTGGCCAACCACTGGCCCAAAACAATGCTGAACATCATATTGACCAATTGTAAGTGCCAAAGCAGGGAAGAGACTTGTTCCCTCCATGCCAAACCATTGGCCAACCATTGGCCCAGAACTGTGCTCAACATCCTACTGACCAATTGTAAGTGCAGAAGTGGGAGGAGACCAAGTTCCCTTCATGTCAGGTTACACGTTTCAGTCTGAAAGGGCTTTAGGGCCTCAGCTTGTTTGTATTCTTGACTATGGTCAGGAAACCCGACCCATTCACCCCATGCCAAACCATTGGCCAACCATTGGCTCATAACTGTGCTTCACATCCTACTGGCCAATTGTAAGCATAGAAGGCAGGAGAAGGTGGACCATTGATCACTCCACTGTTGGTGTTGTCATTGCACATAGACACGAGACATTCTCACATTCCTTTAATCTGTTTATGGAAGCAGAACGTAGATTTGTAATATACAGTCTAGAACAATGCTTAAATTTAGAGGAAATCGATTTGCACTGTGATCTGCGCATTGTGTCATAACTCGTTAGCTGCTATTGATTATGCACCATATAGTTAATGGATGCACCGTAGGGCACGCAGAGAAGCAACGGCCTTGGCATAGCGTCAGACATATTTCAGCCGTCAGAAAACACACACACGCTGCAACGCAGAGCTACAACACAGCTGCGTGTGAGGAGTTCCTCCGTCAGAATGAAAGCTTTATTTTACTGGAGCTGGGCTTCTTTAGAATGGGAATGTCAATTTTAAAAGGCCAAACGCTTAAAGCCTGTGACGCACTGCACGCAAAGTTATGCAGAGCGAAGCAAAGCTGTCCGGCACGGAGCTTCAGTGTGAACTGAGTGCAGGCAGATGATTGACTGCACCTTAAGCCAATCGGCTCGTGTGTAACAACCGGCTGGACGTCGTATCAACTATGCGATCTCTCGCAAGCTGACGTGCCGGGGAGAAAATTACATGACACACTGCTCGCGAAGGCAGTGCGCCGCTGCTTCACGTGCAGTGTGTTACAGCCTTTATTCCAAAAAGAAATGTTAGCGTGCCCATTTCAACAAGCACAGCCAGTCTACAATCTGGTTTAAGTGAATGGTAATGTAGGTTTCCTTTCCCATCTATGAGCACGCAGCTGTGTGTGCTCCTGCTCTCTACTATGACCAAGCACCAATTAACGTGCTTCCCAATCACGTGATTGTCATGTCAGTTTTGACATTGTGATCACATGAGGTTTGTTAGTAAACAAACCTTTATCTCTCTAGCAGTCAGTATATTCCTTTCTTAACTATCCTAGTGAAATGTGCCTAAAATGCAGGGCTGTCCCTAAGATATTGCTGCTTGAGGGGATGAGCCGTCATTCTGGGGAAGGGGGGGTGTCTGGGATTTTAGTTTTGGGGGGGGGCAGTTGGGCATGTGGATACTGGACCGTGCTGTCAGTGGCTCTGTCTGGCCACCCGCCCAGCTCACTAATGTCACCGGCTGCCAAGAATTTGATGTCAGTGAACTGGGTGGGAAACCGCACAGACCGTTATAGGTTGCAAAGTGCTCTAAGCAACCTGGTATGCCACCCGACCACCACCCGGCCGCCCCTCAATGAGATGCCTCCTGAGGCAACCACCTCAAGCTGACTCATTATAGGGATCGCCCTGCCAAGATGAGCACAGAACCAAGCAAGTAACTTAAGATATAGCAGACCATTCAAGTGCAATAGGGCCCTTTACTGGGAGCCCAGTAATGTCTCGCTACACAGTGATTTATATCAATAGCATCTGGCAAATATATTTTGATAAAATGAATGTATATATAGTCGAGGAACCTGTTTATGATTGCTTTAAAAGCAGTTGGACTTTTGTCTCAGTACAGGAATTGCCTGTAGAATCAAAAGGCAGGGGGGCCCTTGGATGGTTTTAAAACAGGGCCTCCATCACACATAGCCATGGCCCTGCACAGAATTACATTTTGTAACACTTAAAGGAGAACTATGACATAAGTGATTTCCACTCACGTCATAGTTCTAAGACCTTAATAAAAAAAGGCCAATGCTAACTGTCTATCTGCATGGCGTTTTTTTCTATCCAGCTACTTTATGGTTTATCATTTCTACAGGTTATACATTTTTGTGGCATCTTAAAGGTGACAAATTGACACAATTTGAACAGGTCATTGATTCTTAGGGGGTATATTTCTAAAATACTTGGCAGCATGTTGACCATATATTGTCAGAACATCAAAAACTTGTGGAAATCGATGAACTTGAGTATTTTTTTTTAAACTATGTATCTTAGTAACATTCACCGGTCAGGTATATTTGGTAGGTGTCCATATATGGAGAATGACGGACTAAGACCATATATAGTCAGTGAGGATACCTGAAAGCCCCAAATCTTACCTATAGCCCTGCAATCAGCAAAGCTCATGCTCCCTGATTGCCTACATGTTAAGAAACATCGGTACATATACTCACTGCCATGGCAAGGCCATCTGGCTTCTTCCTTGAATCTTTGTGAGCTTTGTGTATTTCTTTCTGATCTGTGCAGTAATCAAGTGTGAGACTTGAAGCTTCCTGTAATAAAGACCGGTCCATGCTGCTCTCTCTCCTTGTGCAGGGTGACTGGTCTTGTCTCCACCCCCTCCAGTAGTTTTCTGCAGCCTGTAGTTGGTGGAGCCTGAATGGCCCCTCCCACAGCTCTGCTCTCTAAACAAGTATTATCTATCTATCTATCTATCTATCTATCTATCTATCTATCTATCTATCCATCTGTCTATCCATCTATCACTTCTCTATCTATCATTATCTATCTATCTATCTATCTATCTATCTATCTATCTATCTATCTATCTATCTATCTATCTATCATTATCTACCTATCATTAGTTATCTATCTATCTATCCGTCTGTCTATCCATCTATCACTTCTCTATCTATCATTATCTATCTATCATTATCTACCTATCATTAGTTATCTATCTATCTATCTATCTATCTATCTATCTATCTATCTATCTATCTATCTATCTATCTATCTATCTATCTATCTATCTATCTATCTATCTCTCACAACTTTAGTATGTGTATTATCATAATACAGCAGTATTTCAGTCTGACAGGTACTGAGCACCTGCTGGGAGGCAGTCACGAGCAGCATCAACAGGAACAGTCATCCATATGTGACCCGGGTGTGCCTGGCCGAGGACTCTGATTTCCTGTTACATTCTACATTCACCCATGAAATGATTCCAACACAGACCGCAGAACTCAGCATCAGGAAATAAAGACAGTGGAGCAGATGGGTACAATCTCAATAGTCCTGATTGCCATAATTGAGTTTGTTTATCTCAACCCTCAAAAATAACGATTAAAGACTCAGATAATAAACCGCTCAAGATCAGAAACTGACCCAGACTGCAGTCTTTGGAGGAGGAGCAGGTTTTTTAAAGGGTCGCTCCATTCAAAACTGAGAATTACTGGCATTGTACATCACCAGCTGGTTTCTTGTTCCTGTGGGGGCAGTGAGATCTCTGCAGTGCACTGGCATCCCATTGACAGAGACTCTCCATCAGTTTTGGATTTACTTTACACTGAGTGTGGCAGGAGGAGCTATGCCGGGTCCTCTCCACTGAAACTCCAAAAACAACTTTTCCACCTATGACGGAGATATCCATTTTGGCTGAACAGATGATTTAAATGCAACTAATGGTGCAGCATAAACTTCTAGCTGAATTGCTATTTGTCACCATGCTCAAGAATCCTATTATCGTACCCGGCATCTACACAATGAATGTCAATCTTAAACATCACCATGCCATAAAATTGGAGAGATGAGCAAAACTGAAGATTTTCCCAAAATTTTGGTTAAAGTCCAGTGAGGGGGTCCCTGGTGAACACCATCTGGCTATTAGATTCTGTGCCTTGGGGGATCCAATGTCACCTACTCTCAGGTGGGACCATCCTGAAACTTCAGTGAGCCCTGATCCTACTCTCAGGTCTTATCCATTTGAGAGTGACCCTAATGCAGTTTTCTGGACCTCCCTCTTCCACTGTGCTCCTCAGTGGTTCCAACTCCATGATCTAACCTACTCCATGGTACTGTACTTTACTGTGAACCTGCTGTTGGCCTACACTTCTTGGGTTAGCCCACCATGTCTCATTAGGGTATCCCTTATTGTGTAGCTAGAGGGTCAACATCAGCATTCTGGCTATCATGACAGCTGTCTGTACAAGAGAGAGCAATCAGAACCCTCAGTGACCCATTACATACAACATTCTGAACTGCATCCTTGAAAAAGTGGCTTCACTCCAAGAAACGCGTTGGATTGAAATGATCATATGCAAAATAATCTGTGATGTATAACATATAGCTGTGAGATCACAAAAAGTCTTTTCTTATGCTTTTAACACGGAGAAACTGTAAATGTTGATACAATTCTTTTCTTCCACATGCATGATGAAAATCCAGTTACTTTTATTCATTTGTTGGTGTTAACTGAATGCATATCATACATACTCCTCATTTCTCTCTTCTATTGTTGGTCATAGAAGCTCCTCTAAACTATCCACAATAAGCATCATCAGTTTACTTTGATTTTCTCAGAAAGGAAAGAGATGACAATGGAGAAAGTCAAATAATACAATTTAAAGGGACAGTACACTAATAACACAAATACCCAGAACACAAAATTACCTAAACTCAACCAAAGTACCCTAAATACACCCCCAAAACAAAAACACACACCCTAATTAAAGGAAAAAGAAAGCCAAAGGAGCTCAATCAAAATGTGTCATTTGGTGGTCATCAGAATTTTTTTTAAATCCAGCCGCTTGCCCCCTACTGCAGAGGAGAGACAAGAGCCACGGCTTACCTTGCAGCCAAACATCAAAGACAGAGTGTTGTTGGTACATGCAACTTTGCAGTGGCAAATCATTGGTGTAAAATAGGCTGAATTGCAACACCGGGGGGGACATTCCATCTACAGCCGGCGCAGCGCCATCCTTCCTAGTCACCCATCCAGGTCACAGGGGAACACCAGCTAGCAACACATGCCATTCACAAGTAGGCAGCTTCTGTTATCGGCGAGGGATTCACAGCGTTCCATTCAGGTGTTAAAGAATCCTCGGCTGATGATGCAGGACTTAAAAGGAATTCCCTCTTTCCGGGAAACTGAGTTTTAGATGTAACAAGAGAAAAAAAAAAAAGGTGAAAGAAGTAAGAAGGGATAAATCAGCATGCCAAAGGAACCCACAAGGCTTGTACGATGGGCGATAGAATTTTTCAAAAAAGGATTTTTCCGGTCCAGCGATTTGATTTTTTTATTATTCCGTTGGAAAGCTGCAAACGCAGCTCTGGGAGGCAGCCAGCCAGCTACTGCAATCCATAGTGGAGAAACCTGCGGAAAATCCTCAGCATGGCATTAGGTATCCCCTGGCTAAAAAAAGAATTGCATCCATGGAGAGAGAGCGGCAGCCGGTTCCGGGGGGTCCTAGTCCTCTGCCCAGCAACTGGGACGCACAGCTGCATGAAGAGATACCACCACAGATAGCAGCCACTGCAATTGCCAGGCTCTCCTCCTTCCCTTTTCACAGACCAGCCTTACTTCCAGGCATCCTCTGACAGATCAAAGCCAGCAAATAATTCTAGAGCTTAGAGAGAGAGAGAGAGAGACAGGAGAGACTGCAGGAAGAGCCAGAGCTTGGTTTTGCCTGCAGAGCAGCCTGAACCATGAGCACCGCTCGACTATAAATAATACACTTTTTTTTTCTTCTTGTGACCGAACAGATGTGCGTGCTGATTAATTTGAGGCAATGTATTGGACTGTTGTCAGCGTTAATGCATTGTTATTACTCCTATTCTTTCCTTATACATAAAGGAAGTTTGCAGTGTTGGTGGGGAGATTGAAACAATGTAGAAAATCACTTTTAGTTTACTTTCCACGGAGAAAACACATTAGGCACTGCACCTATGTGCAGACACCTGACCATCTCAGCTATAGGAGCCTGTTGGACATCCTATCCCAAAACCATGGGCATTAATATGGACTTGGTCCCTACTCTTCTGGGAAGGCTTTCCACTAGGTTTTGGAGGGAGACTGAGCATTTGTGACCATTCAGCCAAAAGATAATTTGTGAAGTTGGATGTGAACGGCCAATTGGCGTTCCAATTCATTACAAAGGTGTTTAGTAGGGTTGGGGCCAGGTACCGGGCTAGGTTGGATGAGAAGATCTGGCTCACAATCTGCTTTCCAATTCAAACTAAAGGTGTTCAGTAGGGCTGGGATCAGGCACTGATGTTGGATGAGAAAACCTGGTTCAGAATCTGCTTTCCAAATAAAACTAAAGGTGTTCAGTAGGGTTGGGGCCAGGTACCAATGGTGAATGAGAAGTCCTTGCTCACAATTGGCATTCCAATTCATACTAAAGGTGTTCAGTAGGGTTGAGGTCAGGTGCTGATGTTGGATGTGAAGACCAATTGTAATTCTAATTCATCTCAAAGGTGTTCAGTAAGATTGGGGTGAGGTACTGATGGTGGATGAAAAGACCTGGCTCACAATCTGTGTTCCAATTCATACTAAAGGTGGTCAGTAGGGTTGAGGTCAGGTGCTGATGTTACATGTGAAGACCAATTGTAATTCCAATTCATCTCAAAGGTTTTCATTAAGATTGGGGTGAGGTACTGATGGTGGATGAGAAGACTTGGCTTGCAATTAGCGATCCAATTAATCTCAAACGTGTTCTGTAGGGTTGGGGTCAGGTACTGACGTTGGATGAGAAGATCTGGCTTACAATCTGTCTTCCAATTCATACTAAAGGTGTTCAGTAGGGTTGAGGTCATGTCCTGATATTGGATGTGAAGACCAATTGGCATTCTGATCTCACAATGCAATTTGGACCTTTACAACCCATTGAGCGATGCTCCATTTTCTATTGCCTATGAGGGGTCCTTAATGCCGATAGGCACAAAACCTTGTGCGGTGCAGGGCCCAGAGACCCCCAAGTGGAGCCTGCGACACATTAACATATTATTTAGATCGGCACTGTGTTTAGTTTGCACTTATGATGTAATTTTACCTGTTTGCTTGAAACCTGTGCCATGAAAGATATGGAGTTTACCACTCTCGACCTGCTGAAAACACTTGCTGCTTGGCCGTCATGCAGATCCTACACTTCAGAATCACTGTCCTGGAATATATATACAGCCAATCAAGCTTAAGTAAGAAATTATTAACACACTTGTTCAAGGTCAGTGACTCAGGAAGCACTGAATCCAAGTCCCAGCATACAATATTGTGCTTACTGCTATCCATGAAGAACCACAAGTCCAAGCATACAATATTTAAATGTCTCCTGTCTATGTAGAACCACAAGTGCCAGAATACAATACTTACATGTCTCCTGTCTCTGTAGAACTACAAGTGCCAGAATACAATACTTACATGTCTCCTGTCTCTGTAGAACTACAAGTTTCAGCATAAAATACTCACATGTCTCTTGTCTTTGTAGAACTACATATCCCAGCATACAGTGCTTACATTTCTCCCGTCTATGTAGAACTACAAGCCCCAGCATACAATACTTGCAGTTCTTTAGAGACATTTGAAAATGTAAGTGACAGAACACTATATTACATGGCTCCTGTCTTTGTAGAACTATAAAACCCAGCATACTATACCGGCCTTTCTTCTGTCCCTGCACCCCAAGGCCCACACCTCTCTGCACCCCGGACCCTTACCTCTATTTACCAAGGACCCTCACCTCTTTGCACTCCAGGGCCCTCACCTCTCTGCACCCAGGGCCCTCACCTCTCTGAACTCCAGGGCCCCTTATCTCCCTGTGTCTGCTTTTTGGAGAAAGTCAGAACCTAAACACTCCCCCATTGCGTTGCATAATGCAATATGGATGCATCATGTTTTCATTTCCAATGAGGAATCAAAAGACTCTTTGCAGCTCTTGCAGCGCACATCTATCATATCTTCTTCTACAGGCTCTCTGGTGAACTGTCTAGTAGTAGCTCTGCATTATATTACAAATTACAAAAGTTGTTGGCAACAATGCTGTCCCCATGTGGTGAACACATGCACTGAAAACAAAAACTGCTGTCTATACATTTTCAATGGATTTGGTATGGGTAGTGGAAACCTTGCAGTTCTTTTCTTTATAAAACAGCCACAGCCTGAGCAGAAAAGCAAGGCCCCCTGAAGATAAGGATCCTTGCTCTCTGTGTGGAAGCAGTGGTCTCTCTCTAGAGGTCCAAAATCTGGCATTGCATTCGGGTAAAGCACAATTCAGGAACTAAGTGAGCATTACAGATGCTTTTGCTGAACCAGTCGTAGAATAGGATGCTGTAAGTGACTACCACTCTTCCCATGTCAAAATATATAGTTAAAGCCTTCAATATAAACCGCCGTATCACTCTGTACAGCAATTGTGCGCTTTTACGTGCGGCTTCTTAGCAGAGCGAGGTTAAACAGAATGCGGAGCAAGTGACAGAGCTGTTTAGTGTTGTTATTAATGAAATGAATGCAGAATTGCACAATGCATATACATGGAGGAAAAACATTTGAGTATTGTACAACACAATACAACTAAAATATAATTCCATAGTAATAATATAGTGCTGTAACATACACAGGCTGCTGCCCCCGCAGTAGGTGAGAGGGAAGGATGGCAGAGCCTTGTTCTGTGTGTAGTGGCGCTGCCTGCTGTTGTGTAGTGCTGATAGCGGGGTTTATTTATTACAGGTGTTCATAGAAGGCTGACAACTTACGCAGCGCTTTACATACTGTACATTCACATCAGTGCCTGCCCTCAAGGAGCTTACAGTCTAGGGTCCCCATCTCACGTACATTGCCGTGCCAGTTTGGACAGGAGCCAATTAACCCACCAGCGTGTCATTGGAGCGTGGGAGGAAGTCACAGTACCCATAGGAAGCCCACGCAATAACAGGGAGAACATGCAAACTCCATACAGATAGTGTTTTCGTCGAGATCCACCAAACTGTGTGCGCGGCAGCAAGCTCTGCCTATCCAGAGGCAGAAACAGCTGTGCCCGCCTCCTCCCTTGTCCGTTCCTACAGTCAGAGCTGGAAGATCGGAGTGGGGTGGGCGGAAATCCCGGTGGGGAGCGGTGACTGACAGTCACGGCTCTCTGCAGGGAGATGATCAAGAAGTGAGGGAGTGACGGTATGCGTTCGCTCACTTCCCGATCTATTGAGCCGACCTGTGACAGTTTTATTGTCACAAGTCGGCTCGAACTATGAGGATGAGTGATTTTCACTCACCTCATAGTTCTCCTTTAAACGTAGTAAGAACTTATTAACACACTTGTTCGAGGTCAGTGACTCAGGAAGCACCAAGTCCAAGTTCCAGCATGCAATGATGGCATTTCTCATGTTTCTGCTGTACAGGCTCTGAAATGTAGCTGACACCAAGACAAATGAAGATCCCAGCGTAGAAGACTAGCTTGTATACATGTTGCATAATGACCATCTATAACCCCCTGTCTAGGAAAAGGGATAATACACCTCGCGAGATTATATGTCACGCAAGACACTTTGTGTCCTCCCACGCCACGGCATCTTCTGGCCTACCCTGGAGTCCTCGGGGGTTTCCCCATTGAGGACTCCCTACTTTCTGTTCCTCACCTTTACTACTTCTATACCTTTCTGTGACCCCCGTCTCTTAGTGTTTATATTACCCCACTGTTTGTCTCTATGTACTTAATGTCATGTTGGCTACCACAGGCCAAACCTATCGCCGGCCGGGCTTAGGTCACCGATCTGAACAGTCGATAACTTTACACACTCATTCTGTTGTCATAAGTAATATGCAAGTTGTCCTCGTTTTCAGGACCTAAGGCCGTATTATGCAGGCTCTACCGACTACGTGTTCCATATTGTACTCTGTAGCTGCTTGACAGTTAGGCGGCACTTTGCTTGAACGATGTGATGTGATATGATGTGATATGTTTGATCACACTGTATGTCTTATACTTTTGTTATGCTCAATAAAACAAACATTTTAAATGGAAAAAAAAGACAAATGAAGATCCTTGCAGTGCTTTTATTTAAATCATACATCCAAGGATATATTAATGAACACAGAGCTGCATTAATTTTTCCCATACTTGCATGCAGTTCAGTTTTAATAAAAGTTTAATGACGTCCAGATTCCCAATCCCTGACCCAGATACACACTAAGGCGGGCCAACCCTTGTGATCCTCAAACCCCAGGCATCAGGCAACCTTGCAAAGCAAATCACAGGTTTCAATTCTGTAGATCGCCAGCTGGGTGAAAACTTAATCCGCTCATTGTTACTTAATAACTGAGAATATTGATGGGTATTATTGAGCCTGTGAACATCCCACGTACAGGTAGGAGCACGCTTACTATATTTATGTGGAAATATCTGTGACTGCAGCAGTCATTTACCAGTTGACTGTTTATCAATGATCCCACGAGATGTCAGTACTAAGCAAACAGAAACGCGATGGGAACTTGTTTGTTTTGTTTATTTTGTAATGTAATCTCTGTGCATGAAATAAAATGTGAATGAGAACAGCTTGCGTACTGCGTCTAAGGTCTTCAGGGGATATCCGTCTTTGTAAATGGGTCAATAACTCAGGAACTTTATTTGGAAACTGTTTGATGTTTGACTAATTATTTCAGAGATTAATAATTCAAGAGGAAAGACGAGGACGGTAGCTAACAAGCTAGGGGTTGGGAAATGGGTTAGTGGAAAGGACTTTTTTACAGCACTCTCCAGCAAACGCTCCTTAAAACAAAGTGTACTTGTCCTTTTTGCCCCCCACCCAGGATCTAAATGATCCTACCCTACTCCTCCTCCTCCATAGATCTTTACTTACCAACATCCCATGGGCATGGTTCTGCTATTGATCACATAAAGTGCTGCAATGCTCCCTCTGCTGGCCCCACTTGCACATTACAGTCCCATACACTACTATGGGGCTGTCTGCCAGCCATGGCCAGGAGAGGGAGACTTGCAGCACTGGATGTCAACCAGCAAAGCAGCAGTCCTCGGATCTTGGCAAGTACAGATCTGCGGAGGGGGAGGGTAGGATCTGTTAGGTGAGGGGGACAAAAAGAATAACTGCACTTTGTCTAAAAGAGCACTTATTCTTTAAGGCTGTATGTGTCTGCTTATACAGAGGTGTTCCCAGTTGATTGGGGGTATTTCACTTAAAAGATGCATTGTATGGAGTCACACATTCTGTTCAAGAGCCATAGTTTAACGTTTAGAAATGCAGATACTATATACTATGTATGTGGTTGTTTCACTCAATCTAGCCATTTC
Organism: Nanorana parkeri; assembly: GCF_000935625.1. Taxonomy (NCBI): domain Eukaryota; kingdom Metazoa; phylum Chordata; class Amphibia; order Anura; family Dicroglossidae; genus Nanorana; species Nanorana parkeri. The sequence continues at coordinate 239,028 of NW_017307325.1, forward strand.
ATCTGGATAGCAAAATACAAATAAACACCATCATTCAGCCATTTTATCAGGGTGCCAGAGCACAACAATTGTATTTCCTATAAGATGTTCATTGTTTGTATAATAAATGTACATTACTATTAGCTTGTTTAGGATTATCTTGTATCTTTTAAAAATACTAATAAAGGTTATTATAGAAATACAAAAAAAAAAGATGCATTGTAGCCCATATCAAGGTAAATCAGCACTCTAATTCTCACACTAGTCTCCGTCATGGCTCCCATATCTCGCTCTAACCAGCCAACCTCACAGCGCTCGTCTTCACTGAATAAAACTTTTATTGAAGCTCATTGTTCACAATCACAGGGAGTCCCCCTGCTCTCCAACCACGCAACTCTCATGCATAGTCATGGAGAATCTCTATGATTAAGCCAATGTGGGTGAAATGTCGGGTAGTTGGGTGGGCGGTTGAAGAGGCGCGGACTACATGTCATTGTGAACTATGCCCGCGGAAGGGTTACTGCTTCTGTCAAGTTTTCATTGCTGTCTGAGTTGCTGCTGGGAAGATCTGACCTCATCAGGTGTCCTGGTGAACATTGCCAAAAATGGAATCCAAAATTGTATGGCTGTCACTGGATCAGGAGTAAAGAGGTTATTGTCCAGTGAGGATAACTGTTCCAGTGAGATTTTCGCTCATTATAAAGAGATTTCCACTTACTGCCGGTTTTGTCTCTGGGGACAGCAATGGGCTGATTTATAATAAAACATCCGCTCAGTATATAGCTCCAGGAATGCAATTTCCACACCATTACTGCCACTAGATGGAGCCGAGGAGCAGAGGAATTTCCTATCCTATGCTCCTCAGCTCCATCTAGTGGCAGTAATGATATGTAAACGGCATTCATCCAGCTATACGGAGGTTTTATACATTATCCCCCCAAATGAGGTTCTAATTACACTGTATCCAAAACAGTTTATTGGGTCAGGTGGCAAGGGACAATGTAACTCCTGGCCCAAGAGGACCAATGGAATCAGCAATGGAGATAGAGGGGATAAGGGAATAAGCGTTTACAGGTGCCTGAACCCATTGTCCCTGGAGGACAGCACTGTGAACAATCTAGAATGTAGGCTAAAATAGCCGATTTGGGGGGGGAAATCTCCAATTCAGCTCAATATCCAGTTCAGCTATGTTGTCCTAGACAACATAGCTATGTTGTTCACTTCTCCTGGCTTCTCTAAACTCTTCACCCTTTTGTGAATAACTCTGTATAATTTTCTACAATATATAATTATACAATATCCACTAGATGCCGCCCCTTCCCTGTATATCAGATAGTAAAATTGGCATCTGTTATGAATATCAAGTACAGGGAAAGCCACCCGGAGAGTGCTTCATACTCCAGAAAGTGCATCACCGAAATTACATATCTTGTTCACTGCTTGAGGGCGACACCCTCACAGCTGCCAATGCATACTCTATGGACATTGTAGTGAAAAGATGTAGGAGGAGTCCAAGAAACCCAGCCACTGTACCATGCAGTCCTATACAAGAAGTATAGACACATACACCGTGATAAAAACATTGAAATAATTATTACAATTTATTGAAGTGATATTTTAATGTTGAGAAAAAAGTCTGTCTGGGTAAATTACATACATTTCAAAGATTCGTGGACCATTGTGGAGACCTGCTTTAAATACTGAGATGGCCACGCCAGTGCACTTTCTTTATACACTGAGGTGGCCATGCCAGTGTACTTTCTTTATACACTGAGGTGGCCATGCCAGTGTACTTTCTTTATACACTGAGGTGGCCATGCCAGTGTACTTTCTTTATACACTGAGATAGCCATGCCAGTGTACTTCTTTATGCACTGAGGTGGCCATGCCAGTGTACTTTCTTTATGCACTGAGATAGCCATGCCAGTGTACTTCTTTATGCACTAAGGTGGCCATGCCAGTGTACTTTCTTTATGCACTGAGGTGGCCATGCCAGTGCACTTTCTTTATACACTGAGGTGGCCATGCCAGTGCACTTTTTTTATACACTGAGGTGGCCATGCCAGTGCACTTTTATGTTAGAATACACATTACTGTGTTTATAGCAACAACTTCTGCAGTATACATTTTCGGTCACTAGAAGGCAGTGTTCTGTTATATTTATGGTATACTCTGTTGCATTGAATAAGGTAGAGAATAAAGCTGTGGTGTCCTTCCTGTTTCCAAGCCATGTGCAGCATGCATATCAGACTGTGTGCTTGTGTTTCTCTGTGAGGCTGTGCAAGAAGTTTCAACACTTTAAACACTGAGATGGCCATGCAAGTGCACTTTCTTTAGACAATGACATGACCATGCCGGTGTACATTCTTTAGATACTAAGATGGCTATGCCAGTGCACTTTCTTTGGGTATTGAGATGGCCAAGTCAATTAACTTTTCTTAGACACTGAAATAGCCATGCAAGTGCACATTTTGTAAACACTGAGATGGCCATGCCAGTGCACTTTCTTTAGATACTGAGATGGCCATGCCAGTGCACTTTCTTTAGATACTGAGATGGCCATGCCAGTGCACTTTCTGTAGATACTGAGATGGCCATGCAAGTCCACCTTCTTTAGACATCAAGATCGCCATGCCAGTGCACTTTCTTTAGACACTGAGATGGCCATACCAGTGGACTTTCTTTAGACATTGACATGACAATGTCAGTGTACTTTCTTTAGACATCAATATGGCCATGCCAGAGTACATTCTTTAGACTCTGAGGTGGCCATGCCAGTGCACTTTCTTTGGGTATTGAGATGGCCATGTCAATTAACTTTTCTTAGACACTGAGACAGCCATGCCAGTGCACTTTCTTTAGACTCTGAGATGGCCATGCCAGTGCACTTTCTTTAGACTCTGAGATGGCCACGCCAGTGCACTTTCTTTAGACATTGAGATGGCCATGCCAGTGAACTTTCTTTAGATACTGGGATGGCCTGAAAGAATGCTAAGTGGGAGGTCTTCCTGCTATATACACACATGATGATCAATCCCATTGTTGTAAGAAACATTAAAGTCTCCCAGAATTCTTCCAGCACCCTTACCAATTATCTCATGAAGCCCTCAGTGTAGTAGTTCTAAAATCATTGCTGGGGGTGCCTAAAATTTGACCACAAGTTCTCTTTGGAGGGAATGGTTTTTGTTTTAAAACTTTTTCAACTAGCAATACAGAAACTTTTTTAATGTACTTACATAAAAGGACATAGGATGCTATCATATATATGTACACATACATACACACACACATATGGGCAAAACACAAGTTCATTTTAACTGGAGTGCAGTAAGTGAGGTCGCTGAGCTGGCTTTGCTGTCCGGCAGGGGTGCCAGGATCACAGGACCATCTAAACAGAACTGCAATGACTTTGGCCACAAAGGACAGACCCGATATATGAATTTTTTTCTCGGCTTTCAGCCGTTTGCCCGCAGTTCGCCTCCCCGGCGTTAACTGCAGCAGATTGTGTGGGAGTACACACATCAAATTATTTCAGGCTGACCACGATGGAACATTTTCGCTCCACTTCACGAAAGCCTAAAATAAGACGCTTCTGTGAAGCCGGGATTCTGGTTCTGTTGCCTTCCTGGTAACTTATAGACGGGAGCGCGGGATTTCCTTTCAAGTCTCGTCATAGACGGCGCGCACACACATAATAATAACAGTAAATTTAGCATGGTTTCCATGGTGATGCGCTGCACAGTCACGTCTTATATCCTCTATCATTAAAACATGAATCAGCCTTCCAGATAGCTGTGAAGAAGAGACACATAAGCAGCTGGAAAAGCTTTTATTTGTGGTGTGGGAGTAAAACTCCAATATTTCTCCAAATGAAAGAAACCAGCGTGCATGGAAATTCCACATGAATTAAAAGAATCTTAATTTAAATCCCACGCAGGCCCTGACATGTGTCCATCACATTCACCTATGGTGAATGCTCTAAAACAGGAGACAACCTCGGCACTCTGGCTGTTGTGGGACTACAAGTACCATAATGCATTGCAGGACTATCATTTGACACGGTACCACATAAACGTTTAATACTACACAAGTTAAGGTCTATGGGCATAGACGAAATAGTGTGTACATGGATAGAAAACTGGCTACAGGAACGGGTACAAAGAGTATCAATAAATGGCACCTTCTCTGATTGGGCTAGGGTCATGAGTGGCGTGCCGCAGGGTTCTGAACTGGGCCCCATGCTTTCTAACCTATTCATTAACGATATTGGGGAGGGAGTGAATAGCCATGTTTCAGTGTTTGCTGATGATACCAAAATCAGGAGGGCAATAGTCACTGAATCAGACATTATAACATTACAGGAGGATCTGGATAAAATAGGGGAGTGGGCAACTACATGGCAGATGAGGTTTAATGTAGATAAATGTAGAGTTGTGCATTTTGGGGTTACAAATAAGAAAGCGAATTACACACTAATGGGAACTCAGCTGGGGAAGTCCGAAAGGTAAATAGATTTGGGGGTGATTGTAGACCACAGGCTGACCACAGTGTCAAGCTGCGGTAAACAAAGCTAGCAGGGTCCTGTCCTGTATTAAGAAGGGGATGTATTGCAGGGACAAGTCTATAATTGTGCCACTTTATAGATCACTGGTTCGGCCTCATCTGGAGTACGTGGTCCAGTTTTGGGCACCAGTGAACAGAAAGGATGTCCTTGAGCTGGAAAGAGTCCAGAGGAGGGCAACCAAACTCATAAAGGGGATAAGCTATGAGAACAGGCTGCTAAATCTAAACATGTTCTCATGGGAAGTAAGGAGATTAAGGGGGGACATAATTTTCATGTACAAAATGTTTACCGGGGATTGTAACATTAGCAGCAAGCTCTTTACAAATAACTCGATGACAAGGACGAGAGGCCACCACCTAAAATTGGTGGAGAAAAAATGTCAGCACAAGGGGTGAAGGGGTTTCTTCTCAGTTAGATCAGTCAGGGCCTGGAACTCGCTGCCACAAGCAGTGGTATCAGCTGAGAGTGTGGAATCATTCAAGAGGCGATTCCTCAGGGACTGTAATATAGAGGGGTACAAGTACTCTTAAGAATGAGAACACACAGAAACCTATACATACACACACATCAGTAGGACCATAATAGGTTGGACTTGATGGACATATGTCTTTATTCAACCCCAAATACTATGTGACTATGTGACTCTGAAAGCCACAGGCATGACTTCCAGAGGCAGATGCATTATGGGATTTGTAGTCTCATAACAGTTGGAGTGCTGAGGTTGCCCACCCCTGCTCTATAACTCCAACAGGACCTATTAAAAGTAAAAAGAAGGGTGACGGGAACCCCATACCCCTCCCTCTATCTTTCCCTCCACCCCCAAGCCCAAACGTATTATATTTTGGATAGAGCAGGGAGAACGTCGGGTTTATTATTGCTGTCTGCGTCTTACCATGTCTGTGTCTTGATGGGGATATTACCCCTCACTTCCTGCCAGTCTACCTCAATCTACCATATGCACTCCTTCGGTTGCCCATTTGGCTATCATCACATGGGAAGCTCAACAACCAGCTGAAGGAGTTTACATGACAGGCTGACAACGCTGCTGCTAATTGCAAGGGAACAGCATAGCATTGTCAGCATGGAACAGGAAATCATGTTACTGGCAGGATCTCCAGGTAAGAAAATTTGCTACAGATTCACAAAAAAATAAAAACATTATTTGCTCAAAAAAACTGAATACTTTGGGGGAAGTTTATCAAAACTGAAGCAGGCAAAATCTGGAGCAGATTGGTTGCAGTACAAATCAGCTTCTCTGATTCATTTTCAACCTGAGCAAATCAAAGAGAGAAGCTGATTGGTTACTATGGGCAACTGTTCCAGAATCCGTCTGCTCCAGTTTTGATAAATTCTCCCCATTGAGGCACGATGGCAAACTGAGAAATAGATTAACGGTTTACATACATTTTAGTGATTTTTATTAACTGTAGCTTCAGTTTAAAAAAATGACCTGTTTAAAATTGTATAAAATGGCGCTTTGTTTCACCCCCTGCTTATAATGTAGAGGCAATGCCCTATGTGCTTCCAGTGTGTGGCTTGCTGCTGTGCAATGCTGCTTTATTAAATAAGAGTATTATGCTATATACACACACACACACACACACACACACACACACACACACACACATACATACATAGGTAAGCTCATTTTTTATAAAAGAATATTATTCTATATACACACACACACACACACACACACACACACACACACACACATACATACATAGGTCCCACTTTTGCCTCCAAAACAGCCCTGACTCATTGAGACATGGACTCCACTAGACCTCTGAAGGTATGTTGTGGTATCTGGCACCAATCCATCAGTAGCAGATCCTTCAAGACCTGTAAGTTGCGAAGGTCTCCATGGATTGGATGTGTTTTTCCAGCACATCCCACAGATGATCGATTGGATTGAGATCTGGAGAATTTGGAGGCAAAGTCAACACCTCAAACTCGTTGTTGTATTCCTGAAACTATTCTTGAACCATTTTTTTTTTTTTTTTGAATAACGTTTTTTTTTATTTTCATAAATTTTCAACAACAGGTTACATAATGAAGAATCAAGACATTTCCATTACAGATATTCAAGGCACTATATAGTGACAATCATAACCATACAAAGATGCAATCAATAAAGTAAAAGATAAATCCGTACATTTGCTAATAAAACGCAAGCGTATCATACCCAGAGAGAATTTCCGTCTTTTCTTCTTAGTCATACTTAAGTTTCAAGTTGCTAACCTGGAACACACTGTATATACTATACTTCTCAGTTATATTTAAATATTACACTAAAAACAGACAAAATGAAACAAAACAAAACTTTTGTCACGTCAGTCTCAATCCAGCTCTCGGTCAGTACTGTGGGAAGATCATGCATCTCAGGCTACTTAGGTTGTTTGATCACATTTGATTTCCTGTGAAATCACCCCAGACCTAAAGAATGACCTCCTCCAAATCAGTCCAAGGTTTTCCATACTTTTTCAGATCTTGATAGAGTATCATTTAGTCTAGCTGTAAGATTTTCCATAGTTTGCATCTCTTTAATCCGCTTGTATAAGTCCAACTGAGAGGGAGGAGATACTCGTTTCCAGTTTAATGCTTGGAGACAGCGAGCTGCTGTTAGGATATGGGACAGTAATTTATTAGCATGTTTATTAAGGTGCGGAAAAGGGAGGCCCAGCAAATAATGGATGGGGGCCAAAGGGAGAGTAGTCTGTAGCACCTTTTCTAAGGTATTTTGTACCATTCTCCAATACGGGACTATTCAGGGACATGTCCAAAATATGTGGAATAAAGAACCCTCCTGGGCATCCCCCCTCCAACACAGTGGCGACCCTGTTTTAAAGATCGAGTACAAGACATCCGGGGTATGATACCAATGGAACAGTATCTTGTACTGGTTCTCCTTGTAAACCGAGCATATGGATGATTTAGCTGCTGTTTTCCAGATCAGCTCCCACTGTTCTCTGGTGATCGGATTGCCCAATGTCTTTTCCCATTTCACCATATACCGGTGGTCATCCAATTGCTCGGGTCTGGGGACCAGCAGCATTTGATAAATAGTTGAAATCATCCCCTTAGTGGATGGAGATGTTACACAGATCGATTCAAAGGGGGTTCTTTGATCAAACACCCGATTGTGAGTGATAGTTTGGGCAAAGTGTTTAATTTGGAGATACGGGAACAGAGTAGTTGGAGGTAAATCATATTTTTCCCGGAGGGCATCGTAAGGCAATAGTGTCCTAGTAACTCTATCTGTTATGTCTTTAAAGGTAAATAAACTTTTGGAGTGCCATGGATCTATCCAGTTTTGCGACAGACTAGGTTGGTTGAACCATTTTTGCAGTGTGGCAGGGCGCATTATCCTGCTGAAAGAGGCCACTGCCATCAGGGAATACCATTTCCATGATGTTGTTGGTCAGCAACAATGTTTAGGTCGGTGGTACGTGTCACTGTAACATGCACAGCACATGAATGGCAGGACCCAAGGTTTCCCAGCAGAACATTGCCAAAAGCATCACACTGCCTTCACCATCCATTGTGCATCCTGGTGCCATCTTTTCCCCAGGTAAGTGACACTCACCCGGCCATCCACATGATGCAAAAGAAAACATGATTCATCAGACCAGACCAACTTCTTATATTGTTCTGTGGTCCAGTTCTGATGCTCACATGCCCATAATGAATATATTACTGTATGTATACTATAGGTGTTTTTGGCAGTAGACACTGGTCAGCTTGGGCACCCTGACCGGTCTACAACCATGCAGCCCCATACGCAACAACTACGATGCTCTGTGTGGTCAGACACCTTTCTATCAGAACCAACATTCACTTTTTCAGCAGTTTGTGCTACAGAAGCTCTTCTATTGGATCAGACGACACAGGCCAGCCTTTGCTCCTCATGTGGATCAGTGAGCATTGGCCACCCATGACCCTGCCGCTGTTTTACCAATTTTCCTTCCTTGAACAACTTTTGGTTGGCCCTGACCACTGCAGACCGAGAACATCCCACAAGAGCTGCAGTTCTGGAGTTGCTCTGACCCAGTTATCTAGACATCACAATTTGGCCCTTGTCAAAGTCGCTCATATGCTTACACATGTCCATTTTTTCTGCTTCCAACACATCAACTTCAAGGACAAATGCTCACTTGCTGCCTAAAGGTGCCCATACACTGCTCGATTCTCGTACGAGAATCGCGAGAAATCCCGCGATCGTACGAGAATCGAGCAGTGTGAACGAAGACGTGCGACCGTTTCTACTGTACGGTCGCCCGTCTTTTGTCTAAGGAGCACGCTAAAAAACCAGCCGAAAATCGTACGATTTTCGGCTGGTTTGAACGGTGCTCGGGAGACAAATGCCGAACGGGCCGGTGTGCGCACGCGCACACTGCCCGTTCAGCATTGCGGCCATCGGAAGCCAGCCCCTCAGGGGGACGGGCTTGCGATGATCGAGAGTACGATCTGCCTGTCCAAGATGGTCAGATCGTATGTTTTTTTAATTACTTTACAACCATCGCAGACTAAGGTCTTGCGATGGTTGTAAAATGTATGGCCACCTTAATATAGCTCACCCACTTCCAGGTGCCATTGTAACCAGATAATCAATGTTATTAATTTCACCTCTCATTGGTCATAATAGTATGGGTGATTGGTGTACATGAGAAAGGATGAAAAAACAGCAAAATCCCTCATGTAATTTACACCTACAGATTATTATTCACTGATGAGGAAATTATCCAGCGACTGCCTGCTGTGAGGTTTGATGTATTTCCTAGGTATTGAAATGGGGGAAGGGACAGCGTATTATACACATATGGGAAATGAGAATACATTTGCTCACTTTACTGTTTCAGATGACGAACTTCATGGTAGTCAATAATCAGTATTGCTTGCCACTTACAATAAGGTTAGACTAAGTTCTTCAGTATGACTGCAGATCCATCACATTGGACATGTCATATGTGAAGTGAGCTGGGTAGACAGCAGCCCTTAAGGCCCCTGAGTCCAGCTTGGGAGAAAGATAAAAAGTTGAGACCGTAGTCCAATTACAATACTCACCTCCTCTCTGGTGCTGTGTGCGACAGACTTGCCTGATCAACTATCCAGCATTGCTTGTCTTCCCATTGAATGACTTATTCACCTTACTTCCTGTCAGCTCAGGGCGTCAAGGACCCGCCCCCAGCCCTGATCTCGCAGGAAAATGCTGCAGGGGGGAACCGCTCACGACATAGAGCCATTCTTTGCAGCATTCAGACTCCTGGCTACAATTGGAGGAAGAAAAGGGGACCTGTGATATCACATGACTGGACATGAACACCTGGAAAAAAGGGTCCACCTAGAGTTGGGCTTTAAGCACTTTAATGAGGCCCTACCAGCTGCCTATACTTACCGTATATACTCGAGTATAAGCCGAGATTTTCAGCCCATTTTTTTTGGGTGAAAAGTGCCCCCCTCGGCTTATACTCGAGTCAGCGCCAGGTGTCATCTTACTTACCTCGCCGAGCGTCGCGTCACTGCTGCTCCGGTGTGCGGCGCTCCGAGCGGGGTCATCTGGCAGTCTCCGGGTCCTAATTTAGGTGGCCGGAGACTGCCAGAATTTCCCACCCTCGGCTTATATTCGGGTCAATACTTTTTCCCATTTTTTTTTTTGGTAAAATTAGGTACCTCGGCTTATATGCGGGACGGCTTATACTCGAGTATATACGGTACATTAATTTTCCTCCCCCACTTCTTAGTTAACCCTCTGGGAATAAAGGGAGGAGTCCCTTTGTAGGTCCATATCACAAATGGGAACCTATGCAAGGCTGTGGACTTTCTCTAGTGAATGGCCAATTTAGCAGCAGTAATAATACCTATGAAAGAGTCACATGTACCCCATACCTGGAAATTACATTTTTTTGCACCAAACCACCACATTGACATCTGCCATGCCGAGCTCTGGGTGCAAAAACAAACAAAAGTCTAAAAACTGCCATCCCAAAAATTGTACATTTTCTCTCTTCTTTTCATGACTATGACAGCAGAAATATGATAATGCAACTGCACATTAAATCAGGAGAATTGTGTGATACCTTTGAGAATAATATTCCAGGAAAGTCTGAAAAACATACAATTGAGATACAGAGTAGTAGCAGTCAATGTCAGGAGCAGAAGCTGCATAGAGGAATGTGAATCATCTGTAATATGTGTGTTGATGCATTATTAACTGTCAAACACGTTGTTGACATAAGGTCAGCTGTACACACACAGAGTGGAATTCCTTCAATGGAACATGTTTTAAATGAATATGTAATGTAACCATGAATGATCCGGTTGAATGAAAGAATTCATATGGATGAAGTTGCTTTCCTTTTTTTGTTATGTGTTAGGTTTTATTTTAGCTTTATGTTACATATGCTGCTCATATTAGTTGGTTAGTCTCATCGGCCTGAGCTGGTTAGTCTCATCGGCCTGAGCTGGTTAGTCTCATCGGCCTGAGCTGGTTAGTCTCATCGGCCTGAGCTGGTTAGTCTCATCGGCCTGAGCTGGTTAGTCTCATCGGCCTGAGCTGGTTAGTCTCATCGGCCTGAGCTGGTTAGTCTCATCAGCCTGAGTTGGTTAGTATCATCAGTCTAGAAATCCCTGCTGGAGCTGTGATACAGTTGATGAAATCACATGACCCACCTGAAGTGGCATTGGGTGAAAAGACACATGGTCCATTGTTTTCTGTGCATATATATGCCTGCATACACTTGCGGCTACACCTTTGCAAAAAAGGGAATATAAGGCAGGGAGGCGACAACTGGGCAGGGCTGACATCATTCAGTCTAGAAAAATCCTGCATGTTGTCAGTCCACAACAGGACTTAACTTTCATAAGAGTAATGGATTCAGAAGAGCACCCAGCACCATGTTGGCCTGGCTTCAAAACCTGGCAAGAGAGGAAGCTTCTACTAGGTGCATCCTTCCAGCTCACCGTTTCAGTGTTGGTAGGTGAAGAACGTGATCATTTTATTGATGCAAACACATCTTGTCTCATAGCAATGTTTCGGGGCCACTCAGAGTCCCTTCATCAGGCATGATAATGGACCCTAAGCTCTCCCTTTTGAATCCCGTGCTCACGTAGCCTTGTAATAGCCTTTCTTAGCTTCAGTTACCATAAATCTGTGTTTGTGTGTTTAGCGCAATTTAATTGTTTGTTTGCATTAAATACTCCTTGTTAAAAAAAAAGGTGATTGCGTTAAGATGGACTCTGTCCCGGCAAGTCTGCATTTAACCACCTAATTATTATAATTGGGAAGCCACCGCTCAGCCAGAAGTGGAGAAACTTCCCCAGTTTCATCATACAAAAATATTTATCATTTCTGTGGAAGGATCGCAGAGATGATCACGTCTAGCTCCCGGCGGTCTGCCTCATCGATACGTCACAAGCGCCAAAATTAAAACACTGACAGAAAATAGATACATCTTGTATCATGTTGGAGACACTTCTTCTGCAGATATTAAAAAATGAAATTAAAAAGGACAATCACATCATAGAGAAGGTCTAAGCAATGAGTCAGGTTGTCTTTGTAAGACATACAGTCAATGTAATTTACGATGGTCAGATAAAAATCCAGCACCATTCATCCTGCAAAACTGCATGTGCATTTGTTTTGTGTGAATTGGGGGCAAAAATGAATGTTATTAGTATATCTTCTTTCCATTCATAAGATTAGAATGCATCAAGAAAATACTCTATTATGACCACTACATGGAGCCAAAGGCCTTAATAAATACTTATTTTCTATGATCCTCAGCTCCATCTAGTGGCCGAGTTCTGGTATTTTCTTGATATTATATTTGACCTGGAAAGAAAATGTAGCAAAAACTTTTTTTTTTTTTGCTTCCTTTAACACAGAAAGACAGACCCAGAGAGTCTGAGCGGAGGGGCTACATGGCTGGGGGGTGGAATAGACCCAGGAGAAGGGTTTGAAAAAAAATGGGAATTAGCTGTCCTTACCCGATTGGACGTTGGGGCCAGGTGTCCGGGCGGAGCCACATGTGTTGGAACTGCAAGTGCTTAGGGGCGTTCTTTCTGGAAAATCGACGGAGGAAGCAGGTCGTCACACCGTCACTCCCTGAATTTTGTGGTTCTGCTGGTTGCAGGGTTCTTGTTATGTTACGGCAGCTTGGCGGGTTAGGGGTTGTTTGGGGGGTCTGAAAGTCGGAGTCAATTACACAAATGGGGGGTCATCAGCTGGTATGGGTGCTTCACCCTGTTGGTATCAAGATTTGGTTGGGGTGTGGCTGGGAACATGGGAGGAGTTTTTAGGAGAGGCCTTATTTTGGCTGTTGGGCACCTAAAAACCCCTTCTCAGATCCTATAGTCATTAAGAGTATTTATTTGTATATTATTTGGTTTATTACTTGGTTATTGTTAAAGTTGGTTTGTTTAATTAAAGGGCTGCTCTGGTCATTTAAATCCATGTCCCGCAGTCCGTGTGTTTATTGGGGTTTTTAACAGAGGGACTAAATCGACCAATCCATCAGTCATGAATATAGATGCAGTTTTGCAGGACAAATGGCTCTGTGACTTTATTATTGCACCCTGATCCTATAGCCAACTCTTTTTTTGGGATGGAGGAGAGAATGGTTTGAACCCTTTTCTTGTGTTTATTGCTGTCTGTCTACCCATTGGGAAGATTAAAGCTGCCAATATACCCGCAGTTTTTTGTTCGAAAACATTCATTTTTCTGGCGCTTGTTCAATTTTCTAATGGTGAATGGGGGGCAGAGAGACAAATGTTGCCAAGGGGGACTCTGAATTGAAAGGAGGAGACTCTGATGTGAAAGGAGGAGACTGTGATGTGAAGGGGGGCTCTGATGTTAAAGGAGGAGGAGACTGTGATGTGAAAGGACGAGACTGTGATGTGAAAGGACGAGACTGTGATGTGAAAGGACGAGACTGTGATGGGAAAGGACGAGACCGTGATGGGAAGGACAGAGCC
>NW_017307325.1:252768-263131 GCF_000935625.1 Nanorana parkeri
AAAGGGGGGGACTCTGATGCGAAAGGGGGGGACTCTGATGCGAAAGGGGGGGACTCTGATGCGAAAGGGGGAGACTCTGATGCGAAAGGGGGAGACTCTGATGCGAAAGGGGGAGACTCTGATGCAAAAGGAGGAGACTCTGATGCAAAAAGAGGAGACTCTGATGTGAAAGAGGGCTCCTGATTTGAAGGAACTCTGCTGTAAAAGGACGAGACTCTGCTGTAAAACGAAGAGACTCTGATGTGAAAGGACAAGACTCTGATGCAAAAGGATGATACTCTGCTGTAAAAGGGGGAGACTCTGATGCGAAAGGGGGAGACTCTGGTGCAAAAGGGGGAGACTCTGATGCAAAAGGGGGAGACTCTGATGCAAAAGGGGGAGACTCTGATGCAAAAGGGGGGGACTCTGATGCAAAAGGGGGAGACTCTGATGTGAAAAGGAAAAGACTCTGGTGTAAAAGGATGATACTCGGATGTAAAAGGATGATACTCTGATGTAAAAGGATGATACTCTGATGTAAAAGGATGATACTCTGCTGTAAAAGGACGAGACTCTGCTGTAAAAGGACGAGACTCTGATGCGAAAGGGGGAGACTCTGATGCGTTAGGGGAGACTCTGATGCAAAAGGGGGAGACTCTGATGTGAAAGAGGGCTCCTGATTTGAAGGAACTCTGCTGTAAAAGGACAAGACTCTGATGTGAAAGGACAAGACTCTGATGTAAAAGGATGATACTCTGATGTAAAAGGATGATACTCTGCTGTAAAAGGACGAGACTCTGCTGTAAAAGGACGAGACTCTGATGCGAAAGGGGGAGACTCTGATGCGTTAGGGGAGACTCTGATGCGAAAGGGGGAGACTCTGATTCGAAAGGGGGAGAATCTGTTGTGAAAGGGGGAGAATCTGATATGATAGGAGGAGGCTCTGATGTGAAAGGAAGGGGCTCTGATGTGAAAGGAGGAGACTCTGATGTGAAAGAGGGCTCCTGATTTGAAGGAAGGAATCCGGGGAAATCTGCACATTATTTTCTTTCCACCCTAATATCCATACCAGACCCCTTTCTAGAATGGTATAGAATGTGTGGCAGGTTTGGGGACTACACACTGTATTTTCCATGCACTTGTTATGCTCAGAAGTTTGTATATTTTAAAGTGTGCCTTCACAAGAAAAGGTTGAGAAGCACAGCTCTATCCAACATTATAAAAAAACTTTATACTTCAGATATACTTTTCATTTCCAGTGCAGTTCCTTCTGCAGCCGGCTATAAAACATCCCACATAGCAGCTAATTGTTGATACATCACCGGCAACTTTTTTTGGCTGTATCCAGAGCCAGAGCTGCTTTATGTGTGAAGTTGGTTTAGTATTAGGCAGACTCTGAGATTTATACTTTTCTATGAACATCTTTTGCCTTTAATTGGGTCCGTTCAGCAAAGCACTAACTCGTCCAATTTAAGGAATAGAACACCGCGGTGTTAAAGGGAGATAAAATGTGTGCGGTATAAAACAAAAATGTCTTTCCATAAAATATGCAGACCTGATTAGGTCCCTGAGGGTTTGGCTTCGCACTTTTAAAACAAATCCTGTTATTTAGCTCAATGTATAATAATAGTGTGTGTGTTCAATGGAAAGGTAAAGTTCTGAGGAAAATATTCTTTAGTGTGGAGTGTTGTGGCGCTGCCAATAGAATTATGTTAGAAAATGCAGAATTTAAAGGGACAGTCCATCCAAAATGTATGTAAAAAAAAAATGGTCTGTATGGTTTTGGGTATGCTATGGAACCCAGGATCCCAGTGTTATGGTAAGCTCTGAGTACCTGTCAGGGTTTACCGTTCTCTGAGAATCCCAGCCAGGATTTCCAGAAGATCCGCTTCTAATGGATCTCACAGGGTTCGGGCCAGTATGGCTAGTAATAGTAAAAGATGCCACACCAGGACCTCCAATGTACCCTGAGGCTGGGCGTATCGTCTCTGATACAGAGGGGTATTTAAGCACTAGCTCTGCAGGGAGCTGGTGCTGTGTCTTTTTGCCAGCTTCCTGTTTGTGCAAGAGCTTATACTTCTGATGGTTTGTCGTTGCTGACCCGGACCGTCTGACCCTTCTCCGCTTGCTGCCCGCCCTGATCTTCTGCCTGGACACGGCTTTGCTCTTGTCTCCTGCGTTTGTCCTCTGATTACTCGTTGCTTACCTGGGACCATCTGACCACCCTCTGCTATCCACCTGCCTTGAACTTTGCCTGGATCTGACTACTGTCTCCTCATTGGAGCCCTTCTGTTCTCGTCCATCCCTTGGCAACCCTGGGGATCGCAACCTGGTACCAGCAAGCAGCCTAGCCCATCTCCACCATCAGGAGCTCTAGTGAACACCGGCTGGTAGTTAGACTCCGCCCCTCAGGTAAGCCCGTGTCACCTGCCAGGGGTTGTCACCCTAACACCCAGCCTGCAAGGAAAGAGTACCTACCCTTTTGCCACTGTGTTGTCCCAGTTTTACGCTCTTAGATAACACTAAACTCTATTATTAGTCCTCCCATCCCTATGCTTAGAAGACAACACTGCTTTCAGTTAGGTTGTCCTAATTAATTTTCCCTCCACTTCTTGAATGGCAGCCACCAACATAAGTACCTTTTAGCCCAGCTCATGGGATCCTCACTGTGTTGCCTAGAAAAAAGTCCTGGTCCAACCAGCTTCTACTACGCATATGCACCAATGGGCCATTCCTTTGGCTGGTCTGTATCGGTGGTGGCCTCCAGCTGACCATAGGCACATGGCTCAAGCCCCAAGAATGAATCCACAGTAGGAGCTGGATGCATTGGCACTTAGTGTCTTGTGTACGGGTGTCAGCTGGCTGGAAACCCGGACATGAGACTCAAAAACCGGACTGTCCGGACCCTAAGCAGATGGGACTTTAGTTTTTCCTACACAGATCCTATGAATGGAGGTGTGGTGTGAGATATAGGGCACTGCTGTGCAGGCAGAGCTACATACAGACATGCCAACTTCAAATACATGCAGGAGCCTTCAGGGAGAAGAACACTATGACTCATGTAACTGGGGGGGGGTATTGACCACCCTACATTAGGACGCAACATGAAAACATGATCAGGAAAGTAAACTTAGACTTGAAGGAGAACTATGAGGTGAGTGCTCTTCACTCACCTCATAGTTCTAGCCGACCTGTGACAATGAGACTGTCACAGGTCGGCTCAGTAGATCGGGAAGTGAGCGAACACATACCGGCGTTCGCTCACTTCTCGATCCTGCTGTAGCTCGCGGTATACTGCGCTTAGGGTGACGGGAGGACGCTAGTTTGTGTCCTCCCGTTACCCTAAGGAGAACTATGTGGAAAAGACCTAACCCCATAGTTCTCCTTTAAATAAACTGAAAAGAGCTCCGAGCTTTCTTTAATTTTCACCGGCATCCGTCGAAATAATAACATGAAATCCCAGGTGATTCCTCCATCGGGATTGCAGTGGAAGGTGTTAAAATGCATAGAAATATTGTAAATTACAATGAAGTAAACTAAGACTTGTAAGCAGGGATGCTAATCACTTTCTACATGGATGGCCACTAGAGGCAGCCCTTATATTTGTATGTGAAACACAAATATGATACCTTTCAGCTGAGGAGTTTAAAAAAACAAAACAATTTGCAGAGACATTCCCCCTGCAAATCTCTGTGAATGTTCATCCTGTGCCAATAGAGGCGAAAATGAATGTTCTTAGTATATTTTCTTCTTAGGTCTGACGTAATGTACTACTGCGTTATGGCCACTAGATGGAGCTGAAGAGCATGGGAAATAAATACTAACTACTTATGCTCCTTTGCACCATCTAGTGGCCAAAACGCAGTATTGCACAGAGTGAACATACACAGAGATTCACAGAGCAAATTATTTATCAATAGACCCCTGTGTGGTACAAAATGTGCCCCTTTCTTTTTTTTGGAAATTGCTGAATGGCTGCTAGAGTTAAATAAGCTGAAACGAGCTCCGAGCCTTCATTAATTATCACCGGCATTCTAAAGGTCGGATTAACAACATGAAAGCCCAGGTGATCCCTCCACCGGGATGGCGGCGGAACCGTTAACATGCCCAGAGATATGGTGAATTACAATTAACTAAACTTAGACTTGTAAGCAGGGATGCTAATCATTTTCTACAAGGATGGCCACTAGAGGGAGATCTTATATTTGTATGTGAAACACACATATGATACCTTTCAGCTATGGAGTCTATTTAAAAACTATTTGCAGAGCCATTCCCCCTGCAAATCTCTGTGAATGTTCATCCTGTGCCAATAGAGGTGAAAAAGAATGTTTAGTATATTTTCTTCTTATGTCGGACGTGATATACTACTGCGTTATGGCCACTAGATGGAGCTGAGGAGCATAGGAAATGCTCTTCTTATGCTCCTCAGCACCATCTAGTGGCCATAATGCAGTATTACATTACATTTTTGCCTCTGCACAAATTGAACATTCGCAGAGATACGCAGGGTAAATTGTTTATAAATAGACCCCTGTGTGGTACAAAATGTGTCCTTTTTCTTTCTTTTTTTGGACATTGGTGAGCAGCTGCTAGAGTTAAATAAGCTGAACCGAGCTTCCAGCTTTCTTTAATTATCACTGGTGTTCTAGAAGTCGGAACAACAACATGAAAGCCCAGGTGATTTCTCCATGCGGATGGCGGCGGGAAGCGTTAACATGCACAGAGATATGGTGAATTACAATGAGCTAATCATGCAAGCCTGTCTGAAATTACATTTCCCGAGAACGGGCTAATTAAGGTCACCTCCCCGGAACACATAAATAAGCCTGTTTGTTTGTCTGTTTTCCATTTTGTCCTATTGCTCGGCCGCTGTGTACGTCTTCCTATTAGCAGATTAGGCATTAGTGAATTAAAAGAAAAAACTGCCCACGCGGGGGGTAAATTCACATGCATTTTCCCTGCCCCCACAGTGGAACAAAGTGGTATTTTGAATTTATTTCGACAACAGGATTAGTTCGGATTTGAGGGCGTAATGGCATTAAAAAGTAAGAAAGCAAGTTTGAATGACGCCTGCGGGGTGTTAAAGAGAATCCGCTGTGTATTTAAAAAATAAAAATGTGCAACACCTGCCGGAGACCTTTTTATACCTTCAATACAAAATGTTCACATTGGATGCTGGATGTCTAATGCTGACCCCCTGGTGGATCGACTCCACTCTTTCAGACTGATACCACCCATCAAGGCATGATGCAAAAAAGTGCAGATACCTAGTGATGACCTCACTGGGTCTAAGAGCCCAGTCACACCACACCCAGACCAGACTAGACTAGAGTTTCTGGATCCAAAATGCATCCCTGTGTATCCCTAGGCTATTTCTGGCCTCTGGCCCATTCACACCACATGTGGTCCGGAAAATGTTGTGAACCTGCCCGCAGTTCCAGTGCATTCCAGACCAGACAAAATGAGACCTGCAGTATGTTTCTGGTTTGGTCTGGAATGGATTGCGCTGGTCTGAAGAGAGGCCAGAAATAGCATGGGGATACATTAGGACAGCGGTCGCCAACCGGTGGTCCAGGAGAACATTTTGGTGGCCCCCGGGCCCCTCTGATGCCGTGCAGACTGGGCCATCATTGAGGCTCCGGGGCTGCCTCTCACTGACTCAAGCAACAGCTGTCACAAGGAATGCGCGGCTCTCAGTACAGTTCAGGCTCTGCAGGGGGCGGGGCATCTCGTCAGTACCCGGACTGAGCAGGCTGCGGGACATAGAAAATGTGGGGAGAAGCCAGGTAATAGTGGCTCAGTGTGGGGGAAGGGGAGGCACGGGGGTGGTTGGGGGCAGTGCTGAAGCAAGACAACTTTTTTTGGCTGTATCCAGAGCCAGAGCTGCTTTATGTGTGAAGTTGGTTTAGTATTAGGCAGACTCTGAGATTTATACTTTTCTATGAACATCTTTTGCCTTTAATTGGGTCCGTTCAGCAAAGCACTAACTCGTCCAATTTAAGGAATAGAACACCGCGGTGTTAAAGGGAGATAAAATGTGTGCGGTATAAAACAAAAATGTCTTTCCATAAAATATGCAGACCTGATTAGGTCCCTGAGGGTTTGGCTTCGCACTTTTAAAACAAATCCTGTTATTTAGCTCAATGTATAATAATAGTGTGTGTGTTCAATGGAAAGGTAAAGTTCTGAGGAAAATATTCTTTAGTGTGGAGTGTTGTGGCGCTGCCAATAGAATTATGTTAGAAAATGCAGAATTTAAAGGGACAGTCCATCCAAAATGTATGTAAAAAAAAAATGGTCTGTATGGTTTTGGGTATGCTATGGAACCCAGGATCCCAGTGTTATGGTAAGCTCTGAGTACCTGTCAGGGTTTACCGTTCTCTGAGAATCCCAGCCAGGATTTCCAGAAGATCCGCTTCTAATGGATCTCACAGGGTTCGGGCCAGTATGGCTAGTAATAGTAAAAGATGCCACACCAGGACCTCCAATGTACCCTGAGGCTGGGCGTATCGTCTCTGATACAGAGGGGTATTTAAGCACTAGCTCTGCAGGGAGCTGGTGCTGTGTCTTTTTGCCAGCTTCCTGTTTGTGCAAGAGCTTATACTTCTGATGGTTTGTCGTTGCTGACCCGGACCGTCTGACCCTTCTCCGCTTGCTGCCCGCCCTGATCTTCTGCCTGGACACGGCTTTGCTCTTGTCTCCTGCGTTTGTCCTCTGATTACTCGTTGCTTACCTGGGACCATCTGACCACCCTCTGCTATCCACCTGCCTTGAACTTTGCCTGGATCTGACTACTGTCTCCTCATTGGAGCCCTTCTGTTCTCGTCCATCCCTTGGCAACCCTGGGGATCGCAACCTGGTACCAGCAAGCAGCCTAGCCCATCTCCACCATCAGGAGCTCTAGTGAACACCGGCTGGTAGTTAGACTCCGCCCCTCAGGTAAGCCCGTGTCACCTGCCAGGGGTTGTCACCCTAACACCCAGCCTGCAAGGAAAGAGTACCTACCCTTTTGCCACTGTGTTGTCCCAGTTTTACGCTCTTAGATAACACTAAACTCTATTATTAGTCCTCCCATCCCTATGCTTAGAAGACAACACTGCTTTCAGTTAGGTTGTCCTAATTAATTTTCCCTCCACTTCTTGAATGGCAGCCACCAACATAAGTACCTTTTAGCCCAGCTCATGGGATCCTCACTGTGTTGCCTAGAAAAAAGTCCTGGTCCAACCAGCTTCTACTACGCATATGCACCAATGGGCCATTCCTTTGGCTGGTCTGTATCGGTGGTGGCCTCCAGCTGACCATAGGCACATGGCTCAAGCCCCAAGAATGAATCCACAGTAGGAGCTGGATGCATTGGCACTTAGTGTCTTGTGTACGGGTGTCAGCTGGCTGGAAACCCGGACATGAGACTCAAAAACCGGACTGTCCGGACCCTAAGCAGATGGGACTTTAGTTTTTCCTACACAGATCCTATGAATGGAGGTGTGGTGTGAGATATAGGGCACTGCTGTGCAGGCAGAGCTACATACAGACATGCCAACTTCAAATACATGCAGGAGCCTTCAGGGAGAAGAACACTATGACTCATGTAACTGGGGGGGGGTATTGACCACCCTACATTAGGACGCAACATGAAAACATGATCAGGAAAGTAAACTTAGACTTGAAGGAGAACTATGAGGTGAGTGCTCTTCACTCACCTCATAGTTCTAGCCGACCTGTGACAATGAGACTGTCACAGGTCGGCTCAGTAGATCGGGAAGTGAGCGAACACATACCGGCGTTCGCTCACTTCTCGATCCTGCTGTAGCTCGCGGTATACTGCGCTTAGGGTGACGGGAGGACGCTAGTTTGTGTCCTCCCGTTACCCTAAGGAGAACTATGTGGAAAAGACCTAACCCCATAGTTCTCCTTTAAATAAACTGAAAAGAGCTCCGAGCTTTCTTTAATTTTCACCGGCATCCGTCGAAATAATAACATGAAATCCCAGGTGATTCCTCCATCGGGATTGCAGTGGAAGGTGTTAAAATGCATAGAAATATTGTAAATTACAATGAAGTAAACTAAGACTTGTAAGCAGGGATGCTAATCACTTTCTACATGGATGGCCACTAGAGGCAGCCCTTATATTTGTATGTGAAACACAAATATGATACCTTTCAGCTGAGGAGTTTAAAAAAACAAAACAATTTGCAGAGACATTCCCCCTGCAAATCTCTGTGAATGTTCATCCTGTGCCAATAGAGGCGAAAATGAATGTTCTTAGTATATTTTCTTCTTAGGTCTGACGTAATGTACTACTGCGTTATGGCCACTAGATGGAGCTGAAGAGCATGGGAAATAAATACTAACTACTTATGCTCCTTTGCACCATCTAGTGGCCAAAACGCAGTATTGCACAGAGTGAACATACACAGAGATTCACAGAGCAAATTATTTATCAATAGACCCCTGTGTGGTACAAAATGTGCCCCTTTCTTTTTTTTGGAAATTGCTGAATGGCTGCTAGAGTTAAATAAGCTGAAACGAGCTCCGAGCCTTCATTAATTATCACCGGCATTCTAAAGGTCGGATTAACAACATGAAAGCCCAGGTGATCCCTCCACCGGGATGGCGGCGGAACCGTTAACATGCCCAGAGATATGGTGAATTACAATTAACTAAACTTAGACTTGTAAGCAGGGATGCTAATCATTTTCTACAAGGATGGCCACTAGAGGGAGATCTTATATTTGTATGTGAAACACACATATGATACCTTTCAGCTATGGAGTCTATTTAAAAACTATTTGCAGAGCCATTCCCCCTGCAAATCTCTGTGAATGTTCATCCTGTGCCAATAGAGGTGAAAAAGAATGTTTAGTATATTTTCTTCTTATGTCGGACGTGATATACTACTGCGTTATGGCCACTAGATGGAGCTGAGGAGCATAGGAAATGCTCTTCTTATGCTCCTCAGCACCATCTAGTGGCCATAATGCAGTATTACATTACATTTTTGCCTCTGCACAAATTGAACATTCGCAGAGATACGCAGGGTAAATTGTTTATAAATAGACCCCTGTGTGGTACAAAATGTGTCCTTTTTCTTTCTTTTTTTGGACATTGGTGAGCAGCTGCTAGAGTTAAATAAGCTGAACCGAGCTTCCAGCTTTCTTTAATTATCACTGGTGTTCTAGAAGTCGGAACAACAACATGAAAGCCCAGGTGATTTCTCCATGCGGATGGCGGCGGGAAGCGTTAACATGCACAGAGATATGGTGAATTACAATGAGCTAATCATGCAAGCCTGTCTGAAATTACATTTCCCGAGAACGGGCTAATTAAGGTCACCTCCCCGGAACACATAAATAAGCCTGTTTGTTTGTCTGTTTTCCATTTTGTCCTATTGCTCGGCCGCTGTGTACGTCTTCCTATTAGCAGATTAGGCATTAGTGAATTAAAAGAAAAAACTGCCCACGCGGGGGGTAAATTCACATGCATTTTCCCTGCCCCCACAGTGGAACAAAGTGGTATTTTGAATTTATTTCGACAACAGGATTAGTTCGGATTTGAGGGCGTAATGGCATTAAAAAGTAAGAAAGCAAGTTTGAATGACGCCTGCGGGGTGTTAAAGAGAATCCGCTGTGTATTTAAAAAATAAAAATGTGCAACACCTGCCGGAGACCTTTTTATACCTTCAATACAAAATGTTCACATTGGATGCTGGATGTCTAATGCTGACCCCCTGGTGGATCGACTCCACTCTTTCAGACTGATACCACCCATCAAGGCATGATGCAAAAAAGTGCAGATACCTAGTGATGACCTCACTGGGTCTAAGAGCCCAGTCACACCACACCCAGACCAGACTAGACTAGAGTTTCTGGATCCAAAATGCATCCCTGTGTATCCCTAGGCTATTTCTGGCCTCTGGCCCATTCACACCACATGTGGTCCGGAAAATGTTGTGAACCTGCCCGCAGTTCCAGTGCATTCCAGACCAGACAAAATGAGACCTGCAGTATGTTTCTGGTTTGGTCTGGAATGGATTGCGCTGGTCTGAAGAGAGGCCAGAAATAGCATGGGGATACATTAGGACAGCGGTCGCCAACCGGTGGTCCAGGAGAACATTTTGGTGGCCCCCGGGCCCCTCTGATGCCGTGCAGACTGGGCCATCATTGAGGCTCCGGGGCTGCCTCTCACTGACTCAAGCAACAGCTGTCACAAGGAATGCGCGGCTCTCAGTACAGTTCAGGCTCTGCAGGGGGCGGGGCATCTCGTCAGTACCCGGACTGAGCAGGCTGCGGGACATAGAAAATGTGGGGAGAAGCCAGGTAATAGTGGCTCAGTGTGGGGGAAGGGGAGGCACGGGGGTGGTTGGGGGCAGTGCTGAAGCAAG
>NW_017307325.1:263184-300101 GCF_000935625.1 Nanorana parkeri
GGGGCAGTGCTGAAGCAAGGGGGGGGGTATGTGCCCCGGGCGCCGCGGGCAGGGCCAGTGGCAGATTCGATAGGGGGGGAAACAATTAATATTATTACTGGGCCGGGCGGCACCGCTCCCTCCCTCCTCCAGCACTGCCACTCCTGCTCTGGAGATGATCTGAATGTGGTGTGAATGAGTCCTGAACCTGCCCGAAAATAAGGTATGACATGAAAAAGGAAAGGTTTAATCTAAAAATGTCATTAGCATTTTGATGGGAGGGGGGAAAGAGGAGGCAGAATACAAGCAATGTCAGCTTTAATGTATTATTTAATGGAAGCTGTGTAAGTAACTGAATGTAACCTGGTTTCACCACTCTGCAATCCCCTGTACAGCAGGGCTCAGAAGGGTAGAGGGAGAAACAGCACTAGTAGCTAATCAGCTGGGCAGCAGTACTCATGCTCTCTGGGACTTTAACGGTATTACCGTTGGCCGTGCACCCTTCTATTGGCATTAAAGGTGAAGGTGCGTTACAGATTTGGGTTCAAGGCTATTGTATTGTAACAACAGGCGCCACAGCTATCAGTATGCTGGGACAGTTACAGCAGCTGATTGGTTGCAGCCATAGTCTGGCCAACAATTTCCCCCCTGGCTCCTTCTACAAAAATCAATTGGAAAAATTGAGTTTTGTTGAGTCGGGGGGTGCCAGCAAGGACACCCGTGAATAAAATGTTGCTGATTCAGCAGCTAATCGGCAACATTTAGTTATGTCATCAGTTATGGTGACAACTAGGGATGTACCGATACCCATACTAGCGTTGGTGCTGATACAGAGTTTTTGGGGCGAGTACTAGTACTTGCCTAAATGCTGATACTTATCCTGATACCGGAAGTTGGATTGGAGCTGACTTCCCGGCCAATCAGGAAGCCGGGGGGTGAGTCATTACTGATTGGCCAGGAAGCCTGCCCCATGCTTTCTCATCACCTGGTGACCAGGGAGCAGCATGGAGCCAGCTTCCTGGCTAGTCAGGTAGCCGGGCGGCGACTCATCACACCCGGCTTGGGTTTCTTAATGGGACTTTCGGTATCGGCGAGTACCGGAAAAAAATATCGGTACTCGATATCAAAAATGCCATCTGTGTCCTATTAGGGGGACTACTGGAGTCCCAACAGGAAGTAAGAGGAAATCTCTCCAAAGTGAGGAAAATCCCTGGTGGTCAGCTGGGTCACCAGAACTAGTGTCCCCTTTGGAAGATTTCCCATCTATTCCTGTGCTAGCAAGAACCCCAAATGTTGGATTTTCTGTCACTGTCAGTGATAACGGTCACCAGGACAGATAGAGAGGGTGCATCTCCCTAACGGGGACACAGACAGCAATAAAAACCTGGCATGTGTTTGAGTCTATCTCCACTGTATCCAAAACTGAAAAGGTTTTGGCTTTAGTTGCACTTTAAGTAATAATGATTCTGTTAAAGATGGAAATGTAGCTACAGGAAATGTTCGACATTAAATTCACACTTTTTTGCCAATAATGAATCCACAAAAGAAATATACATGGCCCAGCAAATAATTTCTTTACATTTGTGCCCAAACACTTACAATTCATCATGTTTCCGAACCGCTCTGACTCTCTCAGATCGGCTTCCCTGAACCTCCTGTCCAGTTCAAGATCACAAGGGAGAGAGCAGTCCCCAGCAGCTGTTCATCTACTAGCTTGTAGAAGGAAGGGGAGGGAAGTGTCTTGCCTTGCTGTGTCTGTGCAGCAGCTGTTCATCTACTAGCTTGTAGCAGGAAGGGGAAGGAAGTGTCTTGCCTTGTTGTGTCTGTGCAGCAGCTGTTCATCTACTAGCGTGTAGCAGGAAGGGGAAGGAAGTGTCTTGCCTTGTTGTGTCTGTGCAGCAGCTGTTCATCTACTAGCTTGTAGAAGGAAGGGGGAGGAAGTGTCTTGCCTTGTTGTGTCAGTGCAGCAGCTGTTCATCTACTAGCTTGTAGAAGGAAGGGGAGGGAGTGTCTTGCCTTGCTGTGTCTGTGCAGCAGCTGCCCATCTACTAACTTGTAGCAGGAAGGGGTCAGAGGAAGTGTCTTGCCTTGTGTCTGTGCAGCAGCTGTTCATCTACTAGCTTGTAGAAGGAAGGGGAGGGAAGTGTCTTCCCTTGCTGTGTCTGTGCAGCAGCTGTTCATCTACTAGCTTGTAGCAGGAAGGGGAAGGAAGTGTCTTGCCTTGCTGTGTCTGTGCAGCAGCTGTTCATCTACTAGCTTGTAGAAGGAAGGGGGAGGAAGTGTCTTGCCTTGCTGTGTCTGTGCAGCAGCTGTTCATCTACTAGCTTGTAGAAGGAAGGGGAGCAAAGTGTCTTGCCTTGCTGTGTCTGTGCAGCAGCTGTTCATCTACTAGCTTGTAGCAGGAAGGGGAAGGAAGTGTCTTGCCTTGTTGTGTCTGTGCAGCAGCTGTTCATCTACTAGCGTGTAGCAGGAAGGGGAAGGAAGTGTCTTGCCTTGTTGTGTCTGTGCAGCAGCTGTTCATCTACTAGCTTGTAGCAGGAAGGGGAAGGAAGTGTCTTGCCTTGCTGTGTCTGTGCAGCAGCTGTTCATCTACTAGCTTGTAGAAGGAAGGGGGAGGAAGTGTCTTGCCTTGTTGTGTCAGTGCAGCAGCTGTTCATCTACTAGCTTGTAGAAGGAAGGGGAGGAAGTGTCTTGCCTTGCTGTGTCTGTGCAGCAGCTGCCCATCTACTAACTTGTAGCAGGAAGGGGTCAGAGGAAGTGTCTTGCCTTGTGTCTGTGCAGCAGCTGTTCATCTACTAGCTTGTAGAAGGAAGGGGGAGGAAGTGTCTTGCCTTGTTGTGTCTGTGCAGCAGCTGTTCATCTACTAGCTTGTAGCAGGAAGGGGAAGGAAGTGTCTTGCCTTGCTGTGTCTGTGCAGCAACTGTCCATCTACTAGCTTGTAGCAGGAAGGGGAAGGAAGTGTCTTGCCTTGCTGTGTCTATGCAGCAGCTATTCATCTACTAGCTTGTAGCAGGAAGAGGAGGGAAGTGTCTTGCCTTGCTGTGTCTATGCAGCAGCTATTCATCTACTAGCTTGTAGCAGGAAGAGGAGGGAAGTGTCTTGCCTTGCTGTGTCTATGCAGCAGCTATTCATCTACTAGCTTGTAGCAGGAAGAGGAGGGAAGTGTCTTGCCTTGCTGTGTCTATGCAGCAGCTATTCATCTACTAGCTTGTAGCAGGAAGAGGAGGGAAGTGTCTTGCCTTGCTGTGTCTATGCAGCAGCTATTCATCTACTAGCTTGTAGCAGGAAGAGGAGGGAAGTGTCTTGCCTTGCTGTGTCTATGCAGCAGCTATTCATCTACTAGCTTGTAGCAGGAAGAGGAGGGAAGTGTCTTGCCTTGCTGTGTCTATGCAGCAGCTATTCATCTACTAGCTTGTAGCAGGAAGAGGAGGGAAGTGTCTTGCCTTGCTGTGTCTATGCAGCAGCTATTCATCTACTAGCTTGTAGCAGGAAGAGGAGGGAAGTGTCTTGCCTTGCTGTGTCTATGCAGCAGCTATTCATCTACTAGCTTGTAGCAGGAAGAGGAGGGAAGTGTCTTGCCTTGCTGTGTCTATGCAGCAGCTATTCATCTACTAGCTTGTAGCAGGAAGAGGAGGGAAGTGTCTTGCCTTGCTGTGTCTATGCAGCAGCTATTCATCTACTAGCTTGTAGCAGGAAGAGGAGGGAAGTGTCTTGCCTTGCTGTGTCTATGCAGCAGCTATTCATCTACTAGCTTGTAGCAGGAAGAGGAGGGAAGTGTCTTGCCTTGCTGTGTCTATGCAGCAGCTATTCATCTACTAGCTTGTAGCAGGAAGAGGAGGGAAGTGTCTTGCCTTGCTGTGTCTATGCAGCAGCTATTCATCTACTAGCTTGTAGCAGGAAGAGGAGGGAAGTGTCTTGCCTTGCTGTGTCTATGCAGCAGCTATTCATCTACTAGCTTGTAGCAGGAAGAGGAGGGAAGTGTCTTGCCTTGCTGTGTCTATGCAGCAGCTATTCATCTACTAGCTTGTAGCAGGAAGAGGAGGGAAGTGTCTTGCCTTGCTGTGTCTATGCAGCAGCTATTCATCTACTAGCTTGTAGCAGGAAGAGGAGGGAAGTGTCTTGCCTTGCTGTGTCTATGCAGCAGCTATTCATCTACTAGCTTGTAGCAGGAAGAGGAGGGAAGTGTCTTGCCTTGCTGTGTCTATGCAGCAGCTATTCATCTACTAGCTTGTAGCAGGAAGAGGAGGGAAGTGTCTTGCCTTGCTGTGTCTATGCAGCAGCTATTCATCTACTAGCTTGTAGCAGGAAGAGGAGGGAAGTGTCTTGCCTTGCTGTGTCTGTGCAGCAGCTGTTCATCTACTAGCTTGCAGAAGGGAGTGGAGCAGGGAGTGTCTTGCCTTGTTGTACCTATGTATTTGTTAAGACACACACACAGCTTACTAGCGCACACACAAGGGTGGCTCCATAGGACCCTGCAATGGAAAGGAGCCACACTAAAACAGGATATCAGGGGGCCAGTGATCAGAGGACCAGCTGGAATCCAAAACATTTAAACATCAAGGAGCGGCATCCATTGTAAGTGATTTATCCAGCATCTGCAATAGCTTAATATCCTTTTGACTTTAATCTAAGGGTAAGTAATCATGATAAAGTTAGAAATATAAATGTATCTAAATGACATGAGTGGCTCAGAAGAGGGAAACGTTAATTCATTTTCTGTGCGGTATTTATAGGAGACGCTGTAGCGGGATGATCATAGGGAGCGCACTAAGCATGTGTCAGTGAGGGAAGCTAGATGGCAGCAAATTCCCTCCATGATGATGACTATGATAGAAGACATCATCCTCGCCGATATCCTCGTACAGAGACTCAGAACTTTACTTACACATCAGCTCTCTGAATCACGTCTCCAGTACGTGTTCATTTATAAAGCTGTTAAGTATAAACCACGGAGCGAAGTGCCACTTAAAGAACAGAGTGATGGGTGAAACGTGGAAAGACTCGATGAGCGGCGGGTAAAATTGGCAGGAAAGTGAATCATTTCACCTAGAGGAGAGGCGCTTATTAACCCTTTCACTGTCAGCACCAATTATTTTTTTTGGCACACGCATACTTAAATACACATTCTGCGCATGAAAACACACTTCAAGTGTTATTAAAGGAGAGCAATGGGGTCAGTGTTTTTCCCCATAGTTCTCCTAAGGGTCACGGAGGACACAAACTAGCGCCCTCCCGTCACCCTAAGCTCAGTATACCGCGAGCTACAGCTCGCGATATACTGGGACCGCCGCAGCCGGGACGGATCCCGACATTACTGTTGAGATCCACCTAGCTGTGTGATTGACAGCTGGCTCTGCCTATCTAGATGCAGAGCCAGCTGTACATGCCCCCTCCCCCGTCTGTTCCGCCAGTCAGCGCTGGAGGATCGGACAGGGGAGGGGGGGAATCCCTGCAGGGAGCCGTGAGTGACAGTTACGGCTCTCTGCAGCGTCGGTATGTGCTCGCTCACTTCACGATCTATTGTGCCGATGTGTGACAGTTTATTTGTCACACGTCGGCTCGATCTATGAGGATGAGTGATTTTCACTCACCTCATAGTTCTCCCTTAAAGTCAAAAGGTTTTTTTTAAGCTAATGTAACTTCCTGCAGAATCAGCTGACCCCATTTTTGTAACTTGCTATATTGTCCACAGGTGATGCTTTAAATACCTTCACAGCTCATCATTTTAGAGTTCATCATAAACGATGACCCTAGAATGATTTCCTTCACTCCAGCATATGCAGCTATGCCTGATATTTGTGGCACAACCGTAATTGTCATACCTGTCATACCGTAATTGTCATGTACGCGGGGTACCAGGTGATTTAATTATATTATTTTACATTTACAATTATACATATTTAATTATTCTATTTAATAATTTTTTATTAAAGTTACCAAAATAGATAAAACAGAACAAAAAGGTAAACATTAAACATCATTAAATATTTTTTTTATTTTTTAAACAGCTCTTTATTTTTGAGAACTTTGAACCCCCGAAGTGCTCAGAGCCGAGTGCTTCTGGGTTCATCCCCCACAGGGAAAATCAGCAAGCAGATGATCTTGCTCAGCTCTCCATCCTAACACCCGCCATGATGGTTCCCCACAGGGCCGGCCTTAGGCCTTTAGGCGCCCTGTGCGGCCGCACGGCTCGCACACCCCTAAGGCCGGCCCTGGTTCACCATACCCACAAAGTGCAGGTAAGTCTGGGACACACACAGATGGGGACAGCAGGTTATACACACTATACATACACACAAATCTAGCCTATGAATTCAAAATTATCTTTCAGTAGCAAGTCAACAAATCTGCATGAACAAATTAAATTCCTGGCATGTATACAGCAACATTATACACTAATGAAAAGCTCCACCGTCTATAATTAAAAAGCAGTCCTTGAGCTCTAGTCAGTGTCTATGCTCAGATTATGTCATTAGTCCGCTGCAGACAGGAAGAAGCATTTCCTTAGTCTCCTCCTCCCCTAGTGTTCAAACTGTACAGGTGAAACTTGAATAATTAGAATATCGTGCAAAGTTCATTTATTTCACTAATGCAACTTAAAAGGTGAAACTAATATATGAGAGAGACTCATTACATGCAAAGCAAGATAATTCAAGCCGTGATTTGTCATAATTGTGATGATTATGGCTTACAGCTCATGAAAACCCCAAGAACCCCAAATCCACAACCTCAAAAAAGTAGATTATTACATGCAATCCATAAAACAAGGATTGTACATAGAACAATATCGGACCTCTGAAAAGTACAAGCATGCATATGTACTCAGTACTTGGTTTGGGCCCCTTTTGCAGCACTTACTGCAATTACTTTTGCACGATATTCTAATTATTCGAGTTTCACCTGTATATTGTAACTTTGTAGCAAGTCACAAACTGAGAGGCTTGTGACTTGCTGCAAACTTACAATGTATAGTCTGAACATTGCTGTTTGAACATTCAACAGCCTCTGCTGCGATGCTTGAATACTGCAGCAGGGGCTGATCTGTCTTGGGCCTCATTCCCACCAGACACAGTGCGTTCTGGCCAGAACACACTGCATCGCATTGCAGCCGGCTCACTATGTTGTGGGGCAGGAGAGGGTGTGGCGGTCCATTGACGTGAATGGCACCGTAACCACGCCCTCCAGTCACAATGTGATTGGCCACAGTGGAATACATGGCACATTATGCCTGCGGTCCGTTCTGAACAAAATAGTGCTTACAACACTTTGTTTGGACCGGAGGGCAAGCATAATGTGCCTTGCTTTCCCGTGCGGCTGATCGTATTGTGGCTGGAGGGCGTGGCTACGGTGCCATTCACTTCAATGGACCACCACGCCCTCTCCTGCCCCACAACATCTGCTCACTGATTTTCCCTGTGGAGGATGAACCCAGAAGCACTCAGCTTTGAGCACTTCGGGGGTTCAAAGTTCTCGAAAATGTAAGCACTATTTTGTTCAGACCGGACCGCAGGCATAATGTGCCGTGCATTCCCGTGCGGCCGATCACATTGTGGCTGGAGGACGTGGCTAAGGTGCCAATCACTTCAATGGACCACCACGCCCCCTCCTGCCCCACAACATAGTGAGCCGGCTGCAATGCGATTCAGTGTATTCTGGCCAGAAGCGGGCCGGAACTCACTGTGTCTGGTGTGAACGAGGTCTTAAAGTGACATTAAACCCTCAGATTTTTTAACATAAAACAATACTGTAATGTGCGCCTTACTGTAATCCATGGTAGTTTCCCTTCTCTTTGCTGCTCTTCCTTTTAAATCTGTATCTCTTCTCATGCTGGGCAGAACTTCTGTTTTGCAGCAGACTGCCTTGTCTCAGGAATGGATACACGGTGTCTTGTATACATTTCTATAGACTTGTAACCTGAGCCAGCACTACAGGAAGAGGCCCTGAGCTGAAAAGGGAAGTTCTCCCCCAGCATGAGAAGACATGAGGATTTAAAAGGAAGAGCAGCAAAGAGAAGGGAAACAACCATGGATTACAGTAAGGCGCACATTACAGTATTGGTTTATGTTAAAAAATCTGAGGGTTTAATGTCACTTTAAGGATTTGTGAACACAGCCAAGAACTGCACGGACACCAGGATTTATATGATTGTGCCATCTCTGAGCCGGCATTTTAGTCCAGGAAATAAACTGCGACTGTGGATGATGCCTAAACAAAGATGGAACAACCCTCATGGAGAGAAAAGCAGATAAAGGCATTGTCAGGGGGAGTGCTGTGATCTCTAGGAGCGGTAATAAACACTTGGAAGTGTTACACTGATACATGACTGAGCATGTTGCATGTATGAAACAAATCTGATGCTCGGTCCACTTTAAAAAACAATGCAAAACAAAATAATAAAAAAATTCAAAACCATTAACATTTTCACACGCCTTTGCTCTCTTATTCCATCTCAACCAATCAAAGTTGAAATCTCCTATAATTAAATCCTTTGAAAAAAAACATAAAGCTACAAAAAAATTAAAGCAAAAAGACCCAGAGATAATGAGCAGGGGGGCTGCATGACTGGAGGGAGGAATAGTCCTGGGTTGAAGGGGTTAAAAAAGTGATAATCCGTAGACCTTACCTGGTTGGAGGTTGAGGGTCAGGTGTCGTGGAGGAGCTGCAAGGGCTAATGCAGGGGTAGCCAAACTCCGGCCCTCCAGCTGGGGTGGAACTACAAATCCCATGAGGCATTGCAAGATTCTCACAGCCACAGACATGACTCCTGGAGAGAGATGCATCATGGGATTAGTAGTTTCACCAGGGCTGGAGGGCCGGAGTTTGGCTACCCTTGGGGTAATGGGAGTCCTTTCAGGAAGGTTGATGAGAGACAAGTTGTCCCGCCCACCATCCCCTAATTTTTATGGTTGATGGTGGTTGAATAGTCATTTATGGCAGCTTGGCGGGTTAGGGGGTCTGTGAAATTTGAGTCGGTCACAAAATGGGGGGGCATCAGCTGGCATGGTCCTTGCTCCATTGGTGTCCGTATTTGTCGGAGTCAATTGCAAATGTAACCAGCACTCCAGCACGAAGATATACGTCACTGCAGATCCACTTTATTGATAGATGTCATATAGGAATGCACTTTCGAGGCCGTGCAGTGCCCCCTTCATCAGGCTCGTCATTATTGAACTTAATGAATGGGACCCAGCGCGGCCCCGAAAGCGCTTGTCTGTGTGACATCTAACAAAGTGGATCAGCACTGACGTATATCTTCGTGCTGAAGACATTTGCAATTGATTCTGGATTTCTAGCGGCGCCATTCGTAGTCATTGCAAGCACCCGTTATTCTTGGGATATCCAGCAAGGAGTACGGCAAGGTATATGGTATTTGTCGGAGGGCTTGGCCCGTTGGGAAGCAGTAATGGTCACCAAGCTGGTGAAAGTGTGCCTGGGAACATGGAAGTGATTTTACTAGAGGACCTATTTTGACTGATAAGCACCCAAAGACCCCTTCTCAGATTCAACAGTTGTTCAGATTATTTCTTTGTATGTTATCTTGGTTACAATGTTTGGCAACTGTTCGTTTTTTTATGGTTAAATAAAAGGGCTGCTGTGGCCATTCGTGTGTTCATTGGGGTCTTAACACAGGGGACGTAATTGACAAATCCATCAGTCAACAGTAATCATTCATTACCAGCCACCATTCTCCCGCCAGCTGACAGAACGTAAACAGACCCGGCAGCATTTGCTCATAAACGGCTCGTTCAATCACTCTCCGGGCTCTTCCTTTGATCTAAAGCTCTAATAATCGGCGCCCATAAAAAAATCGCACTCGTCCATTTTGCTTGACTAATTGTCAGTGAGTTCACAGGGCGTCATCCCTTCCGTGATACCGGCCCAGATTGGACGCCCTTGCGGGCAATGATGGATGGGCCCGATATCCAGCCAGAGAAATAAAACTTTGCGTAATGAAAAATGAAGTGCTGTACATTAGCAGGATTTATCCTTAAACACGGCTATCCATCACCCCCTGCCATGTAATTGTATTATCCACTCCAAGAAGATAATCGTGCTCATTTATAAAAACTGCGGCCAAGGGAACGGAGCGTTGTTGTCTTTAGTAACTAATCAGATGTTGAGTTTTACTTCCCAACCCGGCTCAGTAGAAACTACACTATATTGCCAAAAGTATTGGGACGCCTTTACACGCACATGAACTTTAATGGCATCCCAGTCTTAGTCCGCAGGGTTCAATATTGAGTTGTCCTCCCTTTGCCGCTATAACAGCTTCAACTCTTCTGGGAAGGCGTCCACAAGGTTTAGGAGTGTGTCTATGGGAATGTTGGACCATTTGTGAGGTCAGGTACTGATGTTGGACAAGAAGGCCGGGCTCGCAGTCTTCGCTCCTATTCATCTCAAAGGTGTTCTATCGGGTTAAGGTGCAGGCCAGTCAAGTTCCTCTACCTCAAACTCCCCCATCCATGTCTTTATGGACCTTGCGTTGTGCACTGGTGCGCAGTCATGTTGGAATAGGAAGGGGCCATCCCCAAACTGTTCCCACAAAGTTGGGAGCATGAAATTGTCCAAAATGTCTTGGTATGCTGATGCCTTAAGAGTTCCCTTCACTGGAACTAAGGGGCCAAGCCCAACCCCTGAAAAACAACCCCACACCATAATCCCCCCTCCACCAAACTTTACACTTGGCACAATGCAGTCAGGCAAGTACCGTTCTCCTGGCAACTGCCAAACCCAGACACGTCCAATCGGATTGCCAGACAGAGAAACATGATTTGTCACTCCAGAGAACACGTCTCCACTTCTCTAGAGTCCAGTGGCGGCGTGCTTTACACCACGGCATCCCACACTTTACATTGCACTTGGTGATGTAAGGCTTGGATGCAGCTGCTCGGACATGGAAACCCATTCCATGAAGCTCTCTACGCACTGTTGTTGTGCCAATCTGAAGGCCACACGAAGTTTGCAGGTCTGTAGCTATTGACTCTGCAGACAGTTGGCGACTTCTGCGCACTGTGCGCTTCAGCATGCGCTGACCCCGCTCTGTCATTTTACGTGGCCTACCACTTTGCGGGTGAGTTGCTGTTGTTCCCAGTTGCTCCACTTTGTTACAATACCGCTAACAGGTGACCGCGGAATATTTAGTAGCCAGGAAATGTCATGGATGGACTTATTGCACAGGTGGCAACCTATCACGGTACCACAATTGTAGTCACTGAGCTCCTGAGAGCTACCCGTTCTTTCACAAATGTTTTTAGAAGCGTCTGCATGCCGAGGTGCGTGATCATATACACCTGTGGCCATGGAGGTGATTGGAACACCTGAATCCAATGATTTGGAGAGGGGTCCCAATACTTTTGACAATATAGTGTAGATCCAGTATGAGGAGTGATGACTACTTTTGACCTTCCTTGGCATTGGTTTTGGAAGTCCCCAGTGGTGGAATAATACTTAGAGATGTTTTAGTTTAGGAGGAACATGGGTATTTACCCCCAAGGGTGCCAGCAAAACAGCCCACTAGTCAGACTCAACCTGTAATAATTTAGTATTTGTTACTTTGATAGTAAAACATTCTACCAGGGGTGTAACAATAACCATAGTAGCCCAGGCAGCTGCTGGTGGTGGAAGGAGCCCATCCCTATTACAGGACCTTTTGAGGCAATTTATCTTAGTACTTGATTTTATTGCACACGGTCTGACCAAGATTTTTCAGCACTCATATTTTGGCAAATTGGATGTCAGTGCTAAAATCCCCCCACCCCTCATATATTATAGTAGGGTGTTTATTTTGGTACATTGCAACTTCAACCTGTAATTTAGTATTTATTACTTTGATAGTACACCAATTCTACCAGTGGTGCAACTATAGCCATAGTACCCCACGTGGTTACTGTGGGGCCTGGTGGTGGAAGGGGGCCCCACTACGGGAGCTCTTGAGGCAATTTTCCCTTAAAAGCAGCTATTTATTCTTTAAACTCAGCTATCCATCACCCCCTGTAATCATTGGTGTGCGTGCGGGCACTGTTACTGAGGCGATGGAGCGATCACAAAGATCTCTCCGTGACCGGCAGGTCTGGTGCTATCTTAAGGCTACATAGGCAGCCAACCGGGGGGGGGCTAGTCCTGGCTGTGCAGCTGCCGCTACTTTCAGTCTTCCCCTCGATCTGCTGCTGTTTTGAGAAGGACCGACATCATACTTCAGGAGGGGAATTCCGAATGGTTGTCTCTAGTCACAGATCCTCCTTTGCAGGCTATGTATACGTGGAATTTGTTTAGCTGTCTTAGGGGCTTGATTGATAGCCCTCAGAGCTTCTAGTCATCCCGGCCAGCACTGGCCTGGGAATTCAGTACGAGGATGGTGGGGCCCCCTTATATTGGGCACAGTTCGCATGCAGACCCAGGAACTCAGCGTAGGGATGGTGGAAATCCCTCCTAATGGGCACAGCTGGTGTATAGATCCAGGAACTCAGCATATGGATGGTGGGAATCCCTCATAATGAGGACAGCTGGTGTACAGACTCGGGAACTCAGCGTAGGGATGGTGGGAATCCCTCATAATGAGCTCAGCTGGTGTATAGACCCAGGGACTCAGTTCAGAGATCTCACCAATAGGGTCCCACAAAGGTGTTTGATGTTTAAGGCTAGTTTTATGGGTTGAAGGATATCAAAACCAAAAACAAACACACAAAAAATATGGCAGCTTACCAATCCTTAGATGTGGCGGCTGCATTGGTTTCCTTGTTTAGGCTTTTTTAAATTTTATTTTCACCTGTTGATCCTGCCAGTAACACACTTCCTATCCTAGGGCAGAGTTAGTTAAACTATGGCCCTACAGCTGAGAGCATATGACTGTCAGAGTCTTGCAATGCCTAATGGGATTTGCAGCTTTGCCACAGTTGGAGGACCCAAGTTAGACAAGGATGACAACCAAGATGTCCTAAGATGACAATGCTCACTCACTGCATTGTGTCTGTAGAGGAACAGAGTTGTCACTTTAGGACAGGAAGTGTATTAGGACTACAGAGCACCCCCTCTCTCCATAACTTATGGGAGACGTATTCTGCAGTCCACAGAGACAACACAGGAAGTTACCAGCAGACAAGATGTTTGGCAGGACCAACATGTATTTTTTGCACTTCTTGAACAAATATAACAAAACACTTTTAATAGCCTAAATAAACAGACCAAAAGGGAGCAAATAAGATAAACCCATTGTTTTTGTTTGCACATTTCTATTCCTTTGCATCTAGATGTTGTCTTTAGCACAATATCACATCTGTTACCACATAGGGTTTGAAATTAATTGAGCTTTCCTAGACAGACCCGGGGGAACACTCATTGTTATGATGCATTAAAACACACAGTACGCAGCTGGTAACCAGTCATACGCTTGGCGTGACGTTAGCATGAAGACTTATTTCATAACAGTCATGATGTGGATGCTCGCTGACTTCTGCTAAGCAGTCGCCATGGAGACCATAAACAGCCGTCACATTCAATGTAAAAAATGAATGGTGAAAAATAGGTACTGCATTATGAATATGTAAAAACTAATTTGCAAATTTTATCCACTGTCTATGACTTCACCAACGCCTAAAATATATACGATAATTAGAACTGGCAAGAACATTACCCTCTACATGAACTTTGTGTAATATTTCAGCTCAGGAGGAACTCCATATACAGTATAAAAATACACATGCTACTGGCTGCCGAATTGAATATCACTAGACCCTGGAAACAAGCGTTTCCCCCAGGCTGGCTGGATGTAATACAGGACCTAAAATTACAATGTTCAATGGGAAAAAAATAGAACTTTAAAAAAACAACATATTAAATGAAACTTCTTGTATATGGTCCATGTGGATATGCGACCCAACATGTACTATCTAATAGACATGTGCAATTCATTTCGGAAAGATTAGTTATTCAGACAAATGTACGGAAACTCGTACATTCAGATGCATCCCAGCTTTAGAATGACAGAAATAACGAATGCAAACGAATACGAATTTCCGATAATGAAAATGTCAGAGGCATCCGAATTTCTTTCCTGAATGAAGTTTTATTGTGTTAGGCGTCAACTTAAAAAAAAAAAAAGAGATTTCATCCAAATCTCGAAAAATAATTGACTTTCAGAACTGAATCCCGAAAAACGAATTAACGAAAATTCAGAGTGAAAAGGAAACATTTTTGTTGCTGGCGCACATGTCTATTATCTAAGTTCCCATCTTTTTAATAACAAAAGACTGGTTATTTCCTTCATGTTGTTATAAAGTTTTTATGTAAAGTTTCCGGTTCTATGTATCCCCCTCATCCCCTGTATCCACTCTCCCCCTTATCCACTCTCCTCCTTATCCCTTTCCCACTGTATCCGCTCTCCTTTTCATCCACTTTCCCCTTTATCCATTTCCCCCTTCTCCTCTCTCCCCCTTATCTGCTTTCTCCTGATGTCTCCCCCCCATCTGCTCTCCCCCTTATCCGCTCTCCTCTTATCCCTTTCCCCCCCCTTATTCACTCTCCCCCTCGTCCACTTTCTCAGTTTTCCCCCTTATCAACTCTCCTCCTTATCCAAGCTCTTCCTTATTCAGCCTCCTCCTTATCCCTTTCCCCCCTCCTTATTCACTCTCTCCCCCTTATCCAGTCACCTCCTTATCCACTATCCCCCTTATCCACTCTCCCCCTGATCCATTCCAAGGGCCACATAGCCAGTATCCCAAAGCAGTATGTGTCCCTTGGCCAGAGGCGGCTCTTTAATTAGGCAAATTAGGCGATCGCCTTAGGCCTCGCGACCGCCTAATTTGAGGATTCTCCACAAAGGCATTGTGAGACCCCATGCAGCCCTGGTGAGACCCTATGGAGCCCTGGTGCTTGTGAGACCCCACATCGCTGTGGTGAGACCAGGGCTCTGTGGGGTCTCGCCAGGGCTCTGTGGGGTCTCGCCAGGGGACTGTGGGGTCTAACAAGGCTGGTTAGAGCCCACAGAGCCCTGGTGAGACCACACAGAGCCCTGCTACCCCGGTGAGACCCCCTCGGAGCCCTGGTGAGACCCCCTCGGAGCCCTGGTGAGACCCCCTCGGAGCCCTGGTGAGACCCCCTCGGAGCCCTGGTGAGACCCCCTCGGAGCCCTGGTGAGACCCCCTCGGAGCCCTGGTGAGACCCCCTCGGAGCCCTGGTGAGACCCCCTCGGAGCCCTGGTGAGACCCCCTCGGAGCCCTGGTGAGACCCCCTCGGAGCCCTGGTGAGACCCCCTCGGAGCCCTGGTGAGACCCCCTCGGAGCCCTGGTGAGACCCCCTCGGAGCCCTGGTGAGACCCCCTCGGAGCCCTGGTGAGACCCCCTCGGAGCCCTGGTGAGACCCCCTCGGAGCCCTGGTGAGACCCCCTCGGAGCCCTGGTGAGACCCCCTCGGAGCCCTGGTGAGACCCCCTCGGAGCCCTGGTGAGACCCCCTCGGAGCCCTGGTGAGACCCCCTCGGAGCCCTGGTGAGACCCCCTCGGAGCCCTGGTGAGACCCCCTCGGAGCCCTGGTGAGACCCCCTCGGAGCCCTGGTGAGACCCCCTCGGAGCCCTGGTGAGACCCCCTCGGAGCCCTGGTGAGACCCCCTCGGAGCCCTGGTGAGACCCCCTCGGAGCCCTGGTGAGACCCCCTCGGAGCCCTGGTGAGACCCCCTCGGAGCCCTGGTGAGACCCCCTCGGAGCCCTGGTGAGACCCCCTCGGAGCCCTGGTGAGACCCCCTCGGAGCCCTGGTGAGACCCCCTCGGAGCCCTGGTGAGACCCCCTCGGAGCCCTGGTGAGACCCCCTCGGAGCCCTGGTGAGACCCCCTCGGAGCCCTGGTGAGACCCCCTCGGAGCCCTGGTGAGACCCCCTCGGAGCCCTGGTGAGACCCCCTCGGAGCCCTGGTGAGACCCCCTCGGAGCCCTGGTGAGACCCCCTCGGAGCCCTGGTGAGACCCCCTCGGAGCCCTGGTGAGACCCCCTCGGAGCCCTGGTGAGACCCCCTCGGAGCCCTGGTGAGACCCCCTCGGAGCCCTGGTGAGACCCCCTCGGAGCCCTGGTGAGACCCCCTCGGAGCCCTGGTGAGACCCCCTCGGAGCCCTGGTGAGACCCCCTCGGAGCCCTGGTGAGACCCCCTCGGAGCCCTGGTGAGACCCCCTCGGAGCCCTGGTGAGACCCCCTCGGAGCCCTGGTGAGACCCCCTCGGAGCCCTGGTGAGACCCCCTCGGAGCCCTGGTGAGACCCCCTCGGAGCCCTGGTGAGACCCCCTCGGAGCCCTGGTGAGACCCCCTCGGAGCCCTGGTGAGACCCCCTCGGAGCCCTGGTGAGACCCCCTCGGAGCCCTGGTGAGACCCCCTCGGAGCCCTGGTGAGACCCCCTCGGAGCCCTGGTGAGACCCCCTCGGAGCCCTGGTGAGACCCCCTCGGAGCCCTGGTGAGACCCCCTCGGAGCCCTGGTGAGACCCCCTCGGAGCCCTGGTGAGACCCCACAGGCCTGAGCGGGGCCTCATGTTTAGGTTTCGCCTAAGGCCTCGCAAACTCTAGAGCCGCCTCTGCCCTTGGCCAAACGTTGGGGACCAACTACCAAAGTTGTTTATATTGCACTAATATTTCCAATTATCCTTCAGATTATTGCATAGAGTATTTTTAAATGCGAGTATACATTAAATGTTGTGGTGAAAACAGCTCCTGTGGGTTTACATGATCATTCTTGGGATTTAAAGTGTATGCAAAAGCTATTTTTTTTTTTTAGTTCTGGATAGGGTGGTGAGGAGTTAGGCTGTCAACCTCTGATTGATGTCTATGCTGTTGCTAGAACATGAGTTGAAGGGAAATCTCCCAATGAGGACACCTGTTCTGGTGACAACTATATAAGAGGGGATTCCTTTCACTTTCTGGGCTCTCTACTGGGCTCTCTACAACAGAAAGAAAAGTAAAATCTCCCCAACAGGACACAGATGACAAAATAACCTGAAAGGGGTTTTATCCCTTCCCTACTCTATCCAAAACTAAAGTGCAAAACCAAATAAAGCTTGTGGACTTAACCAATTCAATTGTTCCATATTAATTCTTCATGGTCTGCGTTACTGGTGGTGTGGCAGAAGTGTTCCTTTTACCTACATGGTTTATGCTCAGTGGTGTCCTTTTTTTTCATCTCTGAAGGTTAGGCAGTATGCTCTACCTTCTTAGTCATGGCTCTGGAAAAAGTATGCAGATCAGGAACGTTAGAAGTTCTCATCTTCATAAATGTTGTGGGCTGTGACTCTAGGTTTTGAGACCAGAAAATTATCATGACAACCAGGCACTGGCAATGAAAAGTCAATGTTTCTCTGACAAATACAAGATCAACATTGCAATTAAATTGCATATTTATTATTCACTATATGGGCAAACATTTTTGGCACACATATACGAGTTTGTTGGACATCCCATTCCAAAACCAAATGCATAAAAATGGACTCCAAGCTGATTAGTCTTTATGGAGCTGGCTTAGTGCACAGGGACACAGTCATCGTGGAACAGAAAAGGACCTTCAAACTGCTGCCACAAGGTTGGAAATGTGCAATTTTTTAACTGTCTTTGTATGCTGTACCATTAATAGTACCCTTTACTGGAAACACTTGAACTAAATCCTTTGCAGTGGGGTCTACATGGTTTTGGCCATACAGCAGAACTCAAAATTTCCATTCGCCCCCTCGCAATTGGCGAGTGAAAATTGCATGGGGGCGAGTGGAAATTTATTGGGGGGCAGGACCAGGGGGGAAAGTGCCGCCGCTTCAGCAGCGGCTATCACCCGTTCAGTCCCCCCTTCTCTTTTCCTCCTCGGCCACTCTATACCTGCAGCAGCAAAGGAAGAGAAGACAAGGGAGGGAGAATCAGTTCAGCTGTCTGCTCGTCCAGCTCCTCCGGCCACCTGCAGTCTTCCTTCGCCCACGTTAGTTGCCATAGGCTGGGAGGAAGACTGCAGAGGTAGAATCGGCTGGCTGGCAGGACAGCGCGGGACCTGAAGGGAGGCTTTATGTCTGAAATGTAGGATGCATCTGTGTACTTCCCACCACCAGGAGAGGAAAAAGGCACCTGAATAACATCAACCATGTGCACTGTAAGTCCCTGTTATTTCTGCCTTACACCGCTGACCTCTGCACTGTGTGTTAATTATTGACCTCTGTACTCTGCATCACACCACTGGCCTCTGTATTTGGCATTGCACCACTGAACTCTGTGCTGTGCGTTGTTACTGATCCCTGTACTCTGTGTCACACTGCTGACCTGGCAAAGTTGAGGCTGGGGCAGGGTAGGCGTTAGGTGGGACAACTAGTGGCGAGTAATTTCCAAGGCCTGGCTAATAGCTCAGGACTTGAAATTTTGAGCCCTGCCTTACAGTATAGATGTGATGGTCAGGTGTCCATAGATCTTATCTATACTTTATTAATGATGGGCAGGTGTGAAATGGAGAAGCAGAGGTTTGGGTTCAAGAGAGGGACTATTTTTCCAAAACGAGCAGCATTTAGGAGCCAACTGTGGTTAGAAGCTAGGTCTGACTGTGCTCTGAAATGAATCTTTAGCCGCCGTTGACTTTTACAACCTCCACCCCACTAACACGAAGAAACACCTGCCAAGACATTACAATGAAATGTGGCTATCTTGCCCTAGGGTGCATGTGTAGTGACGCTGATCACATCGATTCTCCTAAAAATGGCAATTACCTTTCCGCAAGAACTATTGAATTTCCATCTAGCAGTATGATATTATTGTCCTCGCCGTGGGTTTTATGCTCAACGTGCCCTATTCCAGCAAAATCTCTTCCAGGACAAGAAATAGCTTTCAGGTTCTAACAGAAATGTTTTTGTTTTTTTTCATTCTCCCTGGTGAGGCAAAACTCATCATTCGATATGGTTCCACAAAGCAACTGTCAAAACAGGTTAACGTAGCAAGTAAATAACAAGTAATTGTTAAGTGAATTAATTATAATTACATATATCAAAACTCTCCAACAGGAGAAATGACATGTGGGAACATGTTATTTTTATATATGACAGGGCTGTGTGTAAATACTTCAGCCGCTGGCTTTCAGAAGACTTTACTGACTCAGCACAGTTTAGGAAAGGCGCTGGATGTAGGAGGCTCCATCAATAGGAACGCAATTGGTAGATACCAAAATGCCTTTATGGGTGGGTATCAGTGTGGAGGAAGTCAGTGTTCCTCGGAAATGCGGTATTTGGAAGCAGACTACCCGAGGTAACACCCATATGTGATGAAGAACCTCCATAATTGCCAATAAACTGAAATCCAACTCAAGTGGCAGGGCAGGGACAGTAAGGAAAGAGGTAGCTGATGCTGAACGTCCTCTAGCCAAGAAATAAGGTGGGCTCTATCTGGCTAATGCACATCGTGAGAAGCTCAGAGTCTGTGGTGAAATCAATAATAAGCAATTTCAGTCCAGGAGAGGAGCCTCTATAACTGTACATGACTAAAGGGAAGGCCGGAGGTCAACTTTTGTCAGGGAACCAGAGGTGCTGCTCCTTACCAGGCTCGCCAACGGTGGTGCAGGGTTCCCCTCCTCCTGGCAGGACTCCTGGTCCCGGGGCAACTGGCGTGCATGCGCGAAATGTGCGGCGGGTGCGCACGCATGGTACACCCGCGCCACTTAGTGTTTTCAGGTGCTAGCCAGGCTGGGGTAGATCTCCATCACACATCATCCGCCCTGTGAGCCCTGCTGTTGGCTCCTGGTTAGGGAGGCTTCCTGGTCGCCTCGGCAACCAGGGGGTGGTCCCTTTGTTTCCCTGGGTATTTAAACCAGTCAGTCAGAGCCTTGGCTTATTGCTGAGTTATTCTACCTCTATGGTGTGATCACCAGCTCCCTGTATGTAAACCTGTTGCTTCCTAAACCCTTGCCACCGTTATCGACCCTTCGGCTTGCCTTCTCGCTTCTGTACCTCGCTGCCTGCCTCGACCCGGACTTGGACCTGACTATGCTTTTGGATTTTCCCTCTGTACCTCGTTTTTGGACTCTTTGTCCCTACCAAGGGGTTCCACTCACGGCCCAGCCGTACACCCCTGACAACTTTAA
This sequence comes from Nanorana parkeri, assembly GCF_000935625.1. Taxonomy (NCBI): domain Eukaryota; kingdom Metazoa; phylum Chordata; class Amphibia; order Anura; family Dicroglossidae; genus Nanorana; species Nanorana parkeri. The sequence goes on from NW_017307325.1 coordinate 283,226, forward strand.
GACGCTTTCCTGTTCATGACAACACAGTATTTTACCTGTTCAACAATACAAAGCCCGAGAAATGATATGCAGAAAAAAAAAATATTGGCTATGCAATATCAGGTATTATAAGCTCTTCAATTTCTATTACACAGGAAAAGAAAGACCTTTTGCTTCCCGGCCGATGTGGAGAAGCAGCAGGGATACGAGGACAAGGATAAATGAAGATAAATGGTGGGGAACTGCCTTCATTACACAGTGCATGTTTTTGCAAAATATCCTAATGGACATGAAAAGTAATTACTCATACGAGAGACAGCACACAGAAGGTATATTAAAAGTGGAGCCATCTGCTTAGTACGTCGTATGCTGACCTCAACCCACCAAGGAAGGGAGGGGAATCTTCCAATGGGGAAAAAGCTGAGACAGTGAAAGCAGGATGGAGAATTACACGTGGAAATTCACTGAAGGGGATATTCCAAAAACTACAAAATTATTTGTATTATGTTAAGGATCAGTTGTAGATTTGGAGGCAGTCAAGAATAAATTGCTCTATATCACACACAAAGAAGTCGCAAGTGTGACTGACTAGTGGTCTAATAAGCTGTGAGTCTGAATAAACAAGATTTTAGACTAAGCAATTCCTTGGTTAAAAAAACATGAAACAAATTATCATATTTCACTGTATATTTGTATAATTGTATATTTTAAGCTGTATAGAGGGCAGTGGTAGTGCATGGCTAACTACTGGGTTGAGTTCTGCATTGGTAATGGCAGCCATGATCAATATTATTATTATACAGGATTTATATAGCGCCAACAGTTTGCGCAGCGCTTTACAATATAAGGAAGACATGACAATCACAATACAATTCAAGACAAGATGGTAAGGAGGGCCCTGCCCCTGAGGGCTTACAATCTAAAAGGGAGGGGGAAGTAATACATGAGGTAGCTCTGTGGGGATGATTTGTTTGGGAACTTGATCAATAACCTTCTGATTTAAAGCTTTTTTCTTCCGAACCAACTCACCAAATAAAATTGTTTCACTGGGGCTGATTTACTACGGCTAGTGCACATTTGCTGGTCTGTTGCTAATCCACGAATGCAAAAAAAACTTATGAAGTAGTAGAAGACTGTTGCTAATCTGACTGAACAGTCGGGTGTAGTGACACATGAGCATGACAGTGGATTGGAGTGTGCTTGGGGCTTCCAAAGGTCCGCCAGCTATGTAATGGCAAGACAGTTGTATACAGACACATTACTTTTGAAACATAAGATTGCAGGCCGTACACTGTTCAAGGTTTCATCTGTTTGTAAAGGTCATATCAGAGTAGTGTATGTATAAAACACGAGTAACATAACTGAATCACACAACGTGATGTCCAAAAGGTAGATGGAATGGTAGCTACACACATGGGTGATAGCTGGTGTAGCGCCCGTCACCTTTTGTGAAGTGCTTACTATATATTTAGTGATAGCCAGGGCTGTAGGCAGCCTGGCTGAGTTTGTAGCCGTCAGCACATGGTTGATCCCAGGTGTCCAACCTTTTCTGTACCCCCTAGGGCGGAGTGAGACTCTGTCACATTATGGGACAGCCAATGGGTGACACTGTGATATGTGTACAGGGCAGCAGCCAGTTACTGGGCTTCTTGTAGCCAGTGATATCTGCTGACAAGGGCATATGTATTGGTGGGAGGCCATGTGCTCGCTCTCTTGCCTGGACCAGCCATGGACTAAGGTTGGGTCCTGTTCAGCCTGCCCCCAGGCTAGGCCGAGGCCTGAGGGTGGTAGTTGGCCGAGCTGCTGAAGGAGAGGTTTCCTTGAAAGCTTACAGTCAGGAGAATGCCTAAAAGATGGAAGCACCAGGATCATTGACCTTGAAGTGCCTTGGATTTCATGGGCTTCTGAGTGGGGTCAGTATTCCTTCATAAAGGTGGAGATGTACTCCCTATAGAATAGAATCCGGTGAGTCTGGAGCTAAGGAGGCCTGTGCACCTAGACCCTATACCCTCTCTCCCTAATTAGAAGTGAATAAACTGTTTAACCAGCATCCCACAACTGGAGTGGACTTCAATTTATGTGCACAGGAAAAGGGGGGTTAATGCTAATGGGGCAGTTGGAAATCTATCCCTAGACTGACTAGATATGGACCTGTTCATCCAGCGGCTCCTTCGGGGGTGAGCGCTACACTGGTTAGCAATCTTAGAGAACTATGGGGTTAAGGCTTTTCCCCATAGTTCTCCTTAGGGTAACGGGAGGACACAAACTAGCGTCCTCCCGTCACCCTAGGCTCAGTATACCGCGAGCTGTAGCTCGCGGTATACTGAGACGCCGCAGTATACCGCGAGCTGCTGCTCGTGGTATACTGAGACGCCGCAGCTGAAGCGGATCCCGGCAATTATGTCTGGATCCGCGGGGCTGCGTGAGTGACAGCTGGCTCTGCCTATCTAGAGGCAGAGCCAGCTGTACCCACCACTCCCCCATCCGTTCCGCCAGTCAGCGCTGGCGGATCGGGAGGGGGGAATCCAGCCCCTCCCCTGTCACGGCAGAGAGCAGTGACAGGATCGAGAGGTGAGCGAACGCCGGTATGTGTTCGCTCACCTCCCGATCTACTGAGCCGACCTGTGACAGTCTCATTGTCACAGGTCGGCTAGAACTATGAGGTGAGTGAAAAGAACTCACCTCATAGTTCACCTTTAAGTTGGCTTTTGGCTCTCCTGTGTTGGGATAGCTGAATCTCATGGTAAATGTCCATGTCTGTCTCTAGGTTCTTACAGTGCAACTCCCAATCTACTCAATCTGTGTTTTTTTAAGTCTCTAAAACCCAGAAAAGGGTACCTGGATCCACTAGTAGTGGCCACCAATGATCAGAAGTTGCTCTCAATTCTCTCTGCTGCTCCATCATTTCATCTTGTCTCCAGCACCCATGTTGTGACATAAGGCTTGAAGACGTCAGTACCATGTGATAGACTCTTCCAATAGTCATTGGGTAGAGTCCACATCGCTAGGAATCCATGTGCCTCTGCATGCCAGACCCTCCCACACTACAATTGATATTACGAAATAACCTGCACTCCATACAGCATACAGAACCTAATGGAAGGCTGGTGCTTGAAGTGACAACACGGAATGGAGCCGTGTCAGTTACAGTCTATAATAGAAGTCACCAGCACTCAATGATATGTGTAAGAAGTAAAGCACTTTTTATTAAATTGTAACATGCGTCATACAGCCAATGTTTCGGGCCACGCAGGGTCCCTTCTTTTGGGCGACATAGTGACGCCACACTACAGACACAAAGAAAGAAGATCTGGGACCATGCCTGTCATGTGATTGGAGTTGCAGGTTAGTAATTGGGGCTTTTACATCCCATTCACACTTAGCATATTGCTCAACATAAGTGTCCCTTGCTGCGTGTTGCTTGCAAAAGTACATGAACTTCTTTGAGGCAGCGTCATGAGCTTTTGGCCACAATAGGCTTTGATGAGATCGCCTGAAAACAAGCATGCATTGCATGTTTTTTCAAATGATTTCATGCCAAATAACAATCTCTACCAGAAAAATGTGAATACAAAAAAACGGGAATACAAACAAACAGAGGTCCAACAGGGGAAGAGTCAGATCTCTGTAAAGAGACCACTGATTCCACACAGAGCAAGGATCCCACTCTGCTGGCAGGGGAGAGGATTTCTAACTCAGGCTGAGGCTGATTTTTAAAGAAAAGGACCCCCCCCCCACCCTTTTTGATCATTTAAATTGTCTTTAGTAATCTAATGTCAGCAGCCAGCGCAGGCACTAGTTCAAGCAGCCTGATTTAAAATTTTACCTGGTGCGCCAACAAGGTTGGGAATTTATACTTCAGACATTTCTGATAATTACATCTGCCAAAGTTTAATAACATGTTGGGTATATTTCATGAGTATCTAAGGACTAAATGGATGTTTTACCACCTTGACTAATATTCAGCATTAAGACTTTGAAAGATAAAGAGTCGGCCCATCCATTTTCTACCGCTTTGTCTTCCGAAATTATTTCAGGCTGCAGATGTAATCAAAATATTGCTCGGCGGAGGAGTAATTGGTCCCACAGGAGACATGGAAAACCTGCTAGCATGTAACTCTTTTACTAGCCAGCTCCATCAGTGATTTAAAATACGTTTGCAGTCTAACAAGAACAAATGGCAGCTAGGTCAATCAAAGTGATTTACATTTATCGGATCCAGAGAGCCAAGACACCATGAGGATACCGAGATCTGTGCAGAACAACATAGCACCTGGGTATTTAACCCCTTCCAGGCAGGACAAGTTTTATGTCTTCGAACAAGTACAATGTTTTCCAGCATACCTACATGCGGCTTATCGAACGCTGCCTTATGACACTGTTATGCCCAGGCAGATGGGCAGCCAGCACAGGCCCTACCAATTCACCGGGGCTAACAATGCATACCTTACAGCTAGGCCGGTGCTAGGATTCTTGCCTACAAGCAATTAACCCATGCAGGGCGCGGGTAGCCTCACTGCAAGGGTTAATAAAATTTGTGCCTGGAGTTCTTCTTAAAGGCTAAAGCTGGCAATAGCTCCTTTATTAGCAATGATCACCATCTTGTCATTAAGGCCAAGCAATAGTCTAGATAATTAGGATTTGTCAGTTAGCCGCCTTGCTACGAATGTCAAAAGGTGACATATCTGCCCATCTTCAATCTCATCTCCAGCACTTGGATTCTGTTTGTTCCACTAGGATCTAATTGTGCATGCATTGTGACAGTCTAGTCACAATAAAACCTTCAACAAATCCAAATGTGAAAAACACTCTTAACCCATTGGGCTGCCACCTCACAACAACCCTAGACAAAACTCAACTTTTCCTTCAAGTTGATACTTGCGTATAGTGCCAGCCATAGCCTCAGCCCCCCCCATGGGGTCTCAGACCTTGAGACGGCCCACTCAGACACCAAGCACCAATTGTGGAAGCATAGGGTGAGTATCGCATCCCATACCAAGAAGTACTGGGATTTTAAACCGAGCCTCAGTGGAGATCAGGGTGTCAGGAAAAACCTCTACTATTAATCGGAATCCCAGGGTTATGAAAGGCTATTTCCCCATAGGAGTTCAAATATTTAAAAAAGTCACCCAACCCACTTCCTGTGAGCCTAGGAAGTGACGGGCATGTCCCCTGAGGGTGCATCCTCAGGACTAGGGATGTTCAGATACCAGTGCCGATACTTGGCATTTTCAAGAGAACTACCAGGGTTGCAGAGGTTGCAGAGGTTGCAACTGGGTCCTGGCGATCCTCCACTGTCCTGAAATCCCAGGAGCCCCGTAGTCAATGTTCCTTAAAAATGACAGCTGCCTCCTAACTTATGAGTTTTTCTCTAGTCTTGTTTCGGAGCTGAAAAAGTATCAGTACTTGGTATCCATGCATCCCTTATCAGGGAGAATGCTGCATTCAATTGTGGTGATTTGTTTTTTGTGGCATTGTTCTCCGCAGCATTCAGGAGTGCATCAGAAAAAAAAAGGAGGAGAACCCATGATGCCACATGACCAAACAGAAAAACAATAGGTATGTGTGCACATTTAAAAGAAACGAGGTGGTAGGTGCTTCAGGAGGGGGTGTCCAGCCTGAGGGCTGGTGCACACATAGGCGACACCCCACCGCACGGCAATCGTGCACGATTCCGCGCGGTCAGGAGTCGCCCAGGTGTGCACCGATCGTGCTGTGGGTGCCATTATTTTCCAATGGCACCCCAGTCGCACTGGGCGGATCGTGCGGTTTACCGCCGCGATTCTGCCTGTGCTTCTGAGCAGAAAAAAAAGTACAAGTACCTTCTTTTTGCGATACACGTCTGTTTTAGCCGCTATCGTGTTCAGAAGCACGAGCGGAATCGCGGGGAAATCGTGCGATCCACCCGGCAAGACTAGGGTGCCATTGGACAGCGCGATTGGTGCACACCTGGGTGACTGACCGTGCGGTAATCCGTGCACGATTGCCGCGCGGTGGGGTGTCGCCTAGGTGTGCACCGGCACTAAAGTTGGCCATTAACCACCTCATCGCCGGCCGTTTTTTTACAACGAGAGGTCTCTAGATCTGAGCGGGCGTCTTTAGACATCCGCTCAGACACGCCCCCTCACGCGGGCCGCCGAGCGGGAAATGGCCGGTATTTAAAAACAGGCAGCGATAAAGGGGAAAAAAATGTAAGTTCCCCCCCCCAAATTTTTTTTAAGTTACACATAAAAAAATCAATCACTGATAACACTAAACGGATGAGCGGTAAAAGCTTTTAAAGCGTCGCCTATGGCCAATTTTGGGTATGGTAGTTTTCTGCGATTTCGCGGGTGCACGCAATTTTAAAGCTTGACATGTTTGGTGTCTATTTACCCAACGTGACCCGATCTTTTATATTTTACCAAAAAACTGGGTAATAATAAATGTTTCCTAACATAATGTTTAAAAAAAACTTTTTTTTTTCAACATTTTCAGTAATTTTTTCTAATTATAGTAACAAATAAAACCCCCAGTGGTGATTAAATACCACCAAAATAAAGCTCTATCTGTCCCCAAAAAATTGTACAAAATTCATTCAGTACAGCGTTGTATGACGGAATAAACTTCAGTCAAAGTACCGCAGCGCTGAATACTGAAAAATGGCCTGGCCAGGAAGGGGGTCTAAACACCTGGTCTTGAAGTGGTTAAAGTACCTTGTGGGACTCGGTTTATTTGTATTGTTGGCTTGAACCCATTGTAAATCATCTCCTTTTTCTACACACTCATACCGTACGCCTTATGAAAATGTAGCCACATCTGTCAGTGTTACAACTTATTCATAGTGTGATTGTATTTTCCTTTTCAGCCGTTTACCTTAAAATAACTGCTGGAGACGACATCAGAAAATAGCTCAAGGCCAATGATGTTCGCGAGTAAAACATATTTTTTTTCCCTCGCTTTTCAATATTTCTGTTCTGGATTTCCTCTTTGTGCGCTGAAGCGTGCGATTATTTTTTTTTCCAGAAGCCGAACGCAGAATTACAAGCAATACAATTTGAAGTCAGGAAACATTGCCGTACTAACAAAGCCATAAGGCTGTTTAGGTCTGTGGCCGTAGCTTACAGAATCTAAAACAGATTTCAAATACAAGGTAGGGTGGAGGTGAATACAAACTACAAAGGCAGGAAGTATTTAAGGGTAAAGAAGTTGGAAAAAAAAGGGACAATATTCCATATTGCTTTACATCCTCTTAATATCCCGATCTGACGATTGCAACACTCACCTATGGGGGAGGTCTACCAAGAATAATATAGATGCTGAGATGCTGTGCAATGGATTTCTGCCTTGACATTTCAAATATTGAGACCTCATTACCAGAAAAGCAGGCAGGCACTGAAAGTTTCCTATAGCCGCTGTATTTGCCACTGCTGAGTCAATCACTCTCCTACAAATTCAAGCCCTGAAGAAGAGAAACTTTGTTGCCCCTAAACAAGTTGGCTTTCAACTGTCAATTAAAGACCATCACTTGCACCTACTGTCCTAACCACATTATGGATTTGTTCTTTGGGCAATCCTTTTCTTCTCACCTACTGTGCTTCAGTGGGTACAGGGAAACCCTGGTTTTGGAGCAGCCTAAGGCCTGGTTCACACCTGAACGTTTTGTAGCGCGTTCAACGCTCGACGAACGCTCTACAAAACGCTCAAACATCTAAATCCCATTGTATGCAATGGGTCTGGTTCACACCTTGCCGTATTTCCGCCCGTCCGAACGCGATACAAAACGGCCTACGCCCAAAGAAGTACATGTACTTCTTTGGGGCATTTTGGTCTTGCGTTTCCATTGGGATACAGCCAAGTAGCCCACGGAAACGCGCGTTTGCCGCGTGGTTTTTACCGCGGATCGCGGTACAAAACGTGCGACACGAACCGCGCGACAAACGCGCATATTCAATACGCCTAGGTGCCTGCTACACCGACACTACCGAATCTACATTTGTATGTGATGCTATGTTTGGCTGACGTCAAATAAAGACCGGACAATGAAGTGGACCTCCTACATAGTTAGTCAGGTTTAAAAAAAGACACAAGTCCATCAAGTTCAACCTATAGAGTCCTGGTGGCTTATTCTTCTATAGGTTGATCCATACAGTGCAATCCACAGGCCATTTTAGCACCCACCGAAGTATTTCAATTGGGATTCTGGTCTGCAGTGTAATGGAATATTTCCATACAAAACCAACATCTCTCCAGATTATCAAGACTTAAGAGATTCCTCAAATCCAGCACCACTCCAATGAAACCCTTTGCTCGGAGAATGCATTTCAAAATTGCAGCTCTAGTACCTGCTGAATGCCTGAGCCTAGTGAGTTCAACCACTTTCAACCTGATTTCAGTCACAAAGGTAATTGTGACTACCAACATGGTTGGCTTTGAGTTGCATTGATCTTTTTTTATCTAGCAGCTGGTTGGAAATTGTTGATCTTGTTAGAAAATGGCAATGCTTTAAGCATGAAGTTGGCCATATAACTTACAATCTGAATATGCAATTTCTATTCAATCTTCTATAGATTTATGAAAAGTAAAGTATGCAGTTGAAGCTTTAACTAAACAATCCACTCCATTTGTATCTAGTCAGGTAGGCTCCCATACTATGTAATTGTTGGTAGATCTAAAGAGGATTGTTCAATCAGATTATAATGGTGTTCACTGGTCTTTGGATGTGCATGCCCCATCTGACCACCCTCAGGCACTCCTGTATGGCTGAGGGGAGTGCTCAATAGAGAGGGAAGCAGGCAGATGGAATGTGTCACCACCAGTCATTGCCAGAAGTTCACTCCTCCACTGCCATCCTCTATTAGCACAAGAAAAATGAATAGCAATTGGGACAAGATATCTAACCCACCTGGGCAGCCATTCCTGGTTTCACAAAGCTCCAGAGAGATTTAGGAATTACAGTGGTGGCTGCTGCTCCCAGAAAAGCACTGAGGATGACCAGGAAATAATAATTGCAGATAGATAACTGTATAGAAAGTGTTGTTACCGAGCCGTCCTGATAGCTCTAGAGGGAGTCTTTCTGGATCTGTCAGGGGTGCATGATAACAGTACTTTTATTACAGTTGTCTTCAAGTACATCCTGCTGTCATGCTCAGTGCTGGGTTGGAAATAGAGGGTGGCAGTTAATAGGTTCCAACAATGCCAGATACTGGCCCAGTCAGCTACAAAAAAATTGTATTGCAGTGTCATCCCCACTACCTCTAACCTACTAAAAGTATTAATTGCTTGTCATCTATGGTAGCCTTTTTCAACCTTGTTTTACTGTGGAGGAACCTGGACATAATTTTAAAGTGACACTAAACTCAGGATTTAAAAATAAGAAAATGAATTTAAGTACCACAACAAAAATGTAGCTTATTTGTGCATCGGCTGTAGATTGGCTGTAGAGCAAATTGTAGTGTCCCATTACACTAGTCATTACTAAAACAGTGTCCCCTTACATTGGTGGTCAGGGGAAAAATGTCCCTTTACATTTGTGGTCAGTAGAGAAATGTCCCCTTACATTGGTGGTCAGTGGAGAAATGTCCCTTATATTGGGGGTCAGTAGCGAAATGCCCCCTTACATTGGTGGTCAGTGGAGAAATGTCCGTTTACAGTGGTGGTCAGTGGAGAAATCTCCCCTTACATTGGTGGTAAGTGGAAGAAATGTCCCTTTATATTGGGGGATCAGTAGAGAAATGTCCCTTACATTGGTGGTCAGTGGAGAAATGTCCCTTATATTGTGGGTTCAGTAGAGAAATGGCCCCTTTCATTGGTGGTTAATGAAAAAATGCCCATTAACATTGGTGTTCAATGAAGAAATGCCCCCTTACATTGGTATTCAGTGGAAAAAATGCCCCCTCCTTACATTGGTTTTCAGTGGAAAAATGCCCCCTTACATTGGTTTTCAGTGGAAAAATGCCCCCTTACATTGGTTTTCAGTGGAAAAATGCCCCCTTACATTGGTGGTCACTGGAGAAATGTCGCCTTACATTGGTGGTCAGTGGAGAAATGCTGATTGCATTAGTAGTGAATGAAAAAAAAAGCCCCATTGTATTGGTGACGAGTGTAGTGAAGTACCTCCTTACATTGAATCTCAATGGGAAATTATGCCAACATTGATAGTCATTGTAGGTACGAAATCAATCTGCCATTGCTCACTGCTCAAGGAACCCGTAGCAACCTCTGGAGGAATCATAGAGTTCTATATAACCCTGGCTGAGAAAGCCTGGTCTAGGGGCTATAGTAAGTGACGTGATTACTATATTCCATTCTCCACAAGCAGCCAGTGCTCTTCTTCAATCTCCGATGTTCCCAGAATATAGTCAAGACCTCGGTGTATATTAAGCTTACAGCACAAAAGAAATAGTTAACATTTAGAAGTGTACCTGGTGGCAATGTCTCTTTAAAGTAAGCACATTCATTAAAAAAAATTACACTATACACTCACTAAAGATTACGCAATAGTATTCACTTGAAGAGATGAATTTTTCTTTCTGGCATTCAGTTTCCCTACGCCAATGAAGCAAAATCATCCACAGAGTCATTGAAGATCATTTTCTTTTTAATGCTGAACTTAATAGCATCTGTGACACGAATATAAGAGACATTCATTCTCCAGCAAAATATTCTGAGATGAAATACGGAGACAGAAAGCGATCTGTTCTCAGAATACTGTATAAGAGGTGCCATGGCTCACGGCAGCAAAGCCAGAAGATGGGGATCGGAGAATTGCATCGGTTCACAGTTGCACGGTTGGGTTTCTGATACAAAGGTTAAATAAGTTCACTGCTAGAGAGACCAAAGAAAATGGGTTGAATGGTGAACGTCTGAGAAAAAAAAAACTACAATAGAATTTCAGAGAGAAAAAGGAAGTTGCTGGATTTTCAAGGGCAAGATATTTTTAAAGCAAAACTTATGGGCACAACCATATGGTAAAATAAAAGGAAATTGTAATAGTTCATGTTTATTATACTTTACTTTTAAAGTAAACTAATGTTTTGTGTCTTTTCTAAAATGTTATCTATTTTTTATATACATACAGTATGTCACAGAAGTGAGTACACCCCTCACATTTGTGTAAATATATGATATCATGTCATGTGACGACACAGAAGAAATGACACTACAATGTAAAGTAGTGAGTGTACAGCTTGTATATCAGTGTACATTTGCTGTCCCCTCATAATAACTCAACACACAGCCATTAATGTCTAAACCGCTGGCAACAAAAGTGAGTACACCACAGGCACAGCAAAGCAATCCTCTCCCCTGCTCCCTTCTCCCAGATATTTGCTCCTCCCTTGTTCTCCAAGCTAGTAGATGGATAGGTGTTGGGCTCTGTACTATTGTAGAAGCGGTGTCCAAAAAAGTGAAGCAGAGGGCAAAAGACTAATCAGTATTGCATGTGCTCTCTCTGCAGCTGATCTTTCCCTATTACTGACTTACCAGTTGTTTTGCACTATGTCTCTGTGCGTAGGAGTCTCTCTTAGTAGAGGAGCAGGTTTTTTTTTTGTTCCTCATGTCAAAGCTGCCCCCCTGATGATTGGTGATCTGATGACTAGTGAGGTAATGATTAAGAAGGAGCTGAAGAGATTGAGGAAGCACAGATCCACAGAATGAAGTAGATACTTGCACTTCAGATTCTCAGGTACAGCTTCCTCTGCAGCCAGGAGAACAGTGAGCCACACAGTAGCCTACCTCCCAGCTGTCCTTATTTGGGACCAAATCCTTCTGTTCCTCTTTCCTCCGCCTGTGTGTGTCGTAAAGTAGCCACCACTCCTAGCTCGCTCCTGGAATGGACTACAATCTCACATTTAGTTTACTAATTTGTATTGAGATTGTAGTCCAGCACAGGAGCAAGCTTGGAGCGGTGACTACTTTACAATACACACAGGGACCATGGGAAACAAAAGTAGCCACCCTCCAGAAGGAAGGACAGTGTCAGCACCCATTCAGAGATTATTTAAGGATCTGCAGCCGAGTGATACACAAATAAGATACATTGTTGTTAATAGTTATGGAACTTGAATGCATTTCAAAGATTTAACTCCTGAGTTTAGTGTCTAAAACATTTATTTTTTAGTTTAGTAGATAGCATAGTCATGTAGGACTGCTAATCTCCCTTGCTAGAGAAGGACCGACGTCTCAGTGGTCCAACTGGCAAGGGAGCAATTCCATAGAAAGTCTCTTAATGATCCTGACACTGGCAAATTTCCGCGCACAGCACCAAGATTGCCCGTGGCCCTAATAGGGACCAAATACAAAACAAAGGTAAAAGTTTTGGCTGATGTTCCAGGTCTGCTTCATAATTAAAATAAAATTATTTTGGAAAAATATCAAGTCAACCCAACACCTTAGTATGGACTCCCTTATCTAGGTAAACCAAACTTTGCTTGTAGGTCACGTCGGGCAAACAAATTTCCAGTACAATCCAACGTACAGCATGTTCAGCAAGCAAAGATCAGCAGTCCCCTTCATTCCTCCAGCTCTCCTGCTTTACAAATCAGAGTTTAGCAACTCACAGAGGAGCCACGTTAATGAATAATTGAAAGCTGCCAAAAGCAAAACAGACACTTCACACAGCAGGGCTGCCTGGCGGAGATATAACGCGTATCACAGCGTGAATCTCAGCTCAGGTTTCTGAAATAAAAGGGGAAAATGTTATCAATCAAACTTGGAGGTGTGCAATCCTCCCCCCGTGCATATTAAATCCAAGAAATAAAATATTATATTCTTTAGAGGTGTGTGCTGTGGAATTAAGGCTTTGTGTTTTCCAAAAAACAGTTTTGATATTCTACAAAGTTGCGATTACGGGTGCCAACACACAAACACTGAAACTGAAATTTAAAGGGCATCTTCTAAATAAAATACCGGCTCGCTAAGTTGACCTGCTTCTCCTTATGGTCTTGTTCTTGAAGTGGACCTTACCTGTAAAACTATATTTTAACACCCTGCAATACCCCCTCCTCCACTCCTTTATTTAAAAAGGATTTTATTCTGTTTGCTAATTTTTTTTATTCATACCCTGTCCCCCATGTCCCTAGGTGAGAATGACGTTGTTAGGGTGACACCCCCTTGGCAGGTGACACATGCTTCCCTGAGTGGCGGAATCTAACTACCAGCTGGTGTTCACCAGAGCTCCTGATGGTGGAGATGGGCTTGGCTGCTAGCTGGTACAAGGTCGCGATCCCCAGGGTTGCCCTGCCAAGGGATGGACAAGAACAGGAGGGCTCCAATGAGGAGACAGTAGTCAGATCCAGGCCGAGGTCAAGGCAGGCAGCTAGCACAGGGTGGTCAGATGGTCCCAGGTCAGTAACGAGTAATCAGAGGATAAACGCAGGAGACAAGAGCAAAGTCGGGTCCAGGCAGAAGATCAGGGCGGGCAGCAAGGAAAGAAGGGTCAGGCGGTCCGGGTCAGCAATGAGAAAACAGAAGTATAAGCTCTTTAGACAAACAGGAAGCTGGCAAAAAGACACATCACCAGCTCCTTGCAGAGCTAGTGCTTAAATACCTTCTGAGTCAGAGACGACATGCCCAGACTCAGAGTACACTGGAAGTCCTGGTCTGGAATCTTTTACTGTTACTAGCCATACTGGCCCGGACCCTGTGAGATCCATTAGTAGCGAATCTTCTGGAAATCCTGGCTGGGATTCTCTGAGGAGAACGGTAAACCCTGACAGGTACTGTCTCTGAGCTTACCATAACAGACGTGCCCTGCCCCCACAGCCTCCCTGGATATCCCAACATGCATCCCAGAACAGATGGTGGTCAAAGCTGTACACGTCATCGGGGGGCTGGCTGCCTCTTCTGGGTTCACGATGACTAAGGAGCACCAAGATGGTGGCACTGGATCTGGTCTTTGTCACCTGGAGAGCGGGTGGTAGAGGTACAACACTAGATTCGTTATGCAGGTGAGCATGTGACTTGAAGACATCTCAAAAGGTAACAGGGTTTAACAAAATGGGAGTCGAAAATGCCCTCTTCTAATAATGGTATCACTAACATGTTCTTTTTTTTCCCCACCAGTTGGTACAGATAATGAGGCAAGGACTAATTGTGAGCATGCTACCCTGCTCTGCTTAGCACCATCCCTTCCTCCACATACAGGGCAGTTATCCTTCCCACTTTAGTGCCCCATTATGAAATGTGTTGGGCTGAGCAGGGAAACTAAAGGCATAGTGAAGAGTCACTTCTTACTAATGCTCTCCTGCTCCTGGTCATCTAGTATTTTGTAATTTGGCCAGGCAGGGCATCAGCATGGTGTCCGCGTCTCTAGCACCAGGCATATAGTTTATCTGTACTACTCTACCATTCAATGCATTTACACGAAGGGACAGTAAAGGCACCATAGGTAGTGTTGGATCATAAACAAGGCAACCTAGGCAGGTGGTCCATCTACAACCTTCATTCTCCTGCAGAAAACCAACAGGATACCTCAGTTAGCCAGAGCTGTGCACTTGCCTGTTACTTGAAGGCATTTGGAGTCTGATGGGGCCATGTCAGTATAATCAAGGCAAATGGGTCACCTTCTCTGTGCCAACTGCAATCATTATCAATGTCATTTGAAGGGATGGGGAGGGGGAAGCTTGATCAAGGCTACTATTTTGCCTAGGGACCCATTCTGCCTTAATCAGTCTCTGGGTCTAGGGTAGGGTTGCCACCTTTTCTTCAAGCGAAACCCGAACACTCTAGCGACGTGCGGACATTTTTTGGGGAGAAAGAGTCGTGGCTTATTCATATGTAAATATCACAGTTGAGACTATTTTCAGTGGGGGGCCAGTAGCCCCTATCTTCATTTTGGTTGCCCCTGTCTGCCTGACATCTCGTGTCCGGGTTTCTGCTGCCATGAAACCCGGACACAGCATTCAAAACCCGGACTGTCCGGGTGAATCCTGGACAGGTGGCAACCCTAGTCTAGGGTCCCCTAGCGCCCCTCTGGAGGCCCACTTGCAGCTGTGACACCAGTTTCTATACTTTGTCACCAGTTCATGTTCCTAATAACAATTGTAGATTATACAACAAACCTCAGATCTAAGCAAAAGAGACATTTAAGATGCCTGGCCTACCCAGTGCAGGGCCCAGTCCTACTGAAGTCTGTATTTTAGCCAATCTGCTACCCCAAGCTCAGCCATAGAAAGGGTGAGACTCTTGCTTTCTGCAGACCTGGGGCCTTTCACACTGTTGTGCATAATGTGTCAACACAAGTAATGTGGAATATTAACATGCGTTGTGGTAAGGAAGCCAAATAATTTCAAAAAAGGTGCATGGGCGATTTGTTTGCAACGCAGCAACTACAATGCGTTTCTGCGCAGCTGAATGGCACCGCATTCCCAACAATGGACAATACCGTTCATTGCAGTAACCAAAGCATTACCACAACATAATGGGGTGAATGAGCCCCCTTTTTGGTGTGGAGGCGGGACTTGATATCAGCTTCCCAAAGTACCTTAAACCCATTAGCTCCCTTCTGCAGCCTGTTTCCTTTAAAGCAACAGGCGCATTTTCCAACGTGTTGCGGAGGGATCACGTGACCACACCAACATTTACATATGTTTATTACAGCCGTATATTTGCATGTCAAAAAAGCTCCATATCCACCGCTAAAGGGTTGTACTGAATGCCATAAATAATATACAAGATAGCGGGATATTAATAGAGCAGAGCTGCCGAGCTCCGTATGCAAAAATGATTCATGTACAATTCATTAACGCAACCACCCCCTTACGCTTTATTTCAATTACGCCTTTTTCACACAGTCTGATCATGTCTTTACAGGGAGCCTTTCAACGCCGCTGTAAAATACATTCTAAAAGAAAAGTCTATAATGTTCTCCTGATAAAGCAGCCTATGATTTCACTCTGCAAGCCTTCCCGTATCACACTCAGTTTTAATAGGCGGAGGCGATCTTTATAATTCACACATTTGCTTCAGTATCCTATACACGGAGCGCCGCTAGAGGTCGCGAGATTAAATTTATACCAACAGTATTAAAGCGACCCTGTCATTGGCTAAAAATATTCCAAACAAGCATACCTGGAAAATGAAAGCGTGGATGATTACCTTTCTTACCGTCTGTCTCACCAAAACACCACCCTGGTAATGAGAAATCCTTCTGTTCATCCCTGCGTCATTATTGTGTCTTGTAATGACTTGGAGGTTGGCGAGAGGAACCAGTGGGTGCTGCAGTGGACCAAGAAGATCGGCATTGCCAAAGCCGACTTCAGTGGAGTAGTGGAAAAGGTATTCACTCTCCTATTTTCATGTTATGCCTATATTTTTAAATAAATGGCAGAGTTACTCTAAAGTGATATTAAAGGTAAAATGTTTTTAAGCTATTCCAAATGCTGATGAAATCACTTACAATGGATGCCGCCTCTTGATGATTAAACGTTTTAGCTTCATGCAAAATCAGCTGGTCCCTTGAGCACTGGTCCTGATATCCTATTTTAAGGTGGCTCCTTTCCCTTGCAGGCTCCTATGGAGCTACCTTTGTGTGTGCTAGTAAGCTGTGTGTGTCTCCACAAAAACTGCCACAAAGCCACCCTCTGCTCCACGTTTCTCCCTGCTCCTCCTTCTTTCCTTCTCCAAGCTAGTAGATGGGTGGCTGCTGGAGACTGCTCTGTCCCTTGTGATCTTGTATTGGACAGGAAGTTCAGGGAAGCCAAGCTGAGAGAGTTGGAGCTGTTTGGAAACATGATGTCCTTAAAGGAGAACTATGAGGTGAGTGCTTTTCCACTCACCTCATAGTTCTAGCCGACCTGTGACAATGAGACTGTCACAGGTCGGCTCAGTGAGCGAACACATACCGGCGTTCGCTCACCTCTCGATCCTGACACGGCAGAGAGCCGTGACAGGATCGAGAGGTGAGCGAACGGCTGCA